>NC_051154.1:285677535-285752237 GCF_013339745.2 Dermacentor silvarum
GTGAAAGGACACATTGCACAGATGATTATCACAAGCGTGAGTCCAGGCCCGACACCAAAATTTTTTAGGAGCTGCAGTCACTTGTGTACGTAGTATGGTATCATTCTGGCAGACATGGGCGTCGTCTATTTTCTCGTCCTGTTTCTTGCGCTGTTAGTGTGCTGTGAATCTGTATCAAGAAGCTTAAGTTAATATACTGCAGTACGTAGCGCAGCCGCGTAGCCACACGGCTAACATTAAAATACCTTGTTAGGAGTACGTTTGTTTGTTTAATAACAAAATCGAATGCTAAAATTTTGTATTCATGGTGATAAGGTAAGAAGCTATCGAAACTATCCGCTAATGGCATGCGTGTGCTTCTACCTGCTTCAGCACATTATCTTTAAAGTGAGGCTGAATACCCCTGATAACCAAAAACATATGCAACTGGAGCAGGTCCTATGATTCCTTTCCTGGAAATGAAAGCCAGCATCCCAGTCTGTTAAGCTAGTCATGTACTTAACCTATATTAGACCAATGTTAGAGCATGCTAACTGGAGCCATTTCAAACTAGGTTATTTGACCAAAATAAGAAAGTGCAAGGAAAGTGTCAAGGCACAATCTAATCTGGTATTCCCGAACTGATTGTATTAGCAAAATTTTGTGCCTCCCTGAATTGCCTGCATTAACCCAATGCTGAAAACAGGGGAAGCTGATTCCCTTTCTTGCTGTTGAAAAGCTGCTAGAATCTCAATAACAGACTACTTATGTTCTGAGAGAAAGTGAGGGGCACTGACAATATCTCTAATCTTTTGTATCAGCCTTCACCTTGAACGAAAATGGAATAAAAATATTTACCTTTGCAAGCCTCAGAATCCAAATATTCTCAAAATTTTGAGGAGCCACATTAAATTTTTGAGATACAGACAATAAAAAGTGTGCCTAAGTACAAGTGCACACTGAACACACTTGAGTGGTTGAGTGACCAGATGCGAACGCAAAAGCGTCCATAGCTGCTACCTCGAGGTAACTGCTAGGTTGCACGTGTGTTTCTCCTATAGCCCATGTACCTGGCAAGGGGAATGGTTATACGTAGTCCTGTGCTTTTTCTTTTTTTTTTCAATAGGTGGTGGCTAGCTGATTCCATCTGTTTATGTATTTATCATTTGTGTGCATCTTATGTGCATGTGTTTGTGTCATGTTCTGATTGTTATACGTGCAGTGATGCAAGCATATTTTTTTAATATATTGCACTACAGTCATTTATTCAACTTTGTGTTGAAATGTACAAAATGTGGCCACCCAGTAATGGCTAGGACAGCCAGCAGGATTGGCAAAAAATATCATGCAGATCCAATGCACTTGCTTGAATCGACATGAGGCGAAGATTTCACGCAACGGTCAGTTGAACTCTAGAAAACTAACTGCAGTGTTCACAGTTGTCCTTATTTAACCCGATGCAACACATACTCATAGAAAATGTTTGCTTGTTCACCGCACAGGTCACACGATGTAATGTATACATAGCATGGTGAACTCACTCAAACGTCGGCTCACTAAGACTTCGAACTAACCGTGAGTCTGAGTTCGTTTGAGCCTGGCTGAGTAGAATTTTGGTGAATACGAGTAAGAGCAAGCTCAGTTGAGTAAACTTTTAGTGAATATGGTCATGTGGTAGTCAGGGAAAGCTGATCCAAGTATAATTTTAGTGAATATGAGTCAAAGCAAGCTCGGCAAGTAGATTTTTGGTGAATATGACTCAGTGCAAGCTCACCTGAGTAGAATTTTGATGAATATAAGTCAGAGCAAGCTTGGCTAAGTAAATATTTGGTGAATATGACTCGGTGCAAGCTTGCCTGAGTATAATATTTGTGAATATTAGTCAGATCAAGCTCGGCCAAGTACAATTTTGGTGAATATGAGTCAGAGCAAGCTTCGATAAGTAGAATTTTGGTGAATAGGACTGAGCAAGCTCGATTGAGTAATGATGGGATATGGTTATACGAGTTTATGCAGTAATACATGTAAGTGCAGACTCATTAGCAACATTGCCTCCATCTTGATGGGCAATACCTACGCCTCGTGATGAGTCTGCACACTTTATGAGCTGTGGACATGCAAGACCCACCCACACTTGAAAAGATACTATCATTCACACGAAGGAATGCAACCGGCTAACTTCACTGCACAATTTTGATCTGCTTTTGTTTAATGTCTTATCTACTACTTATAAAAACCAGATGTCTGCCTGCTTTTCGCATTATTGCATGTGTTATACAGGAAGCAGAGACAGAGAAGCAAGAAAAGGCAAAGATGTTTATGGCTAAGTAGTTTTAGAGTACTGCGATGTGTTACAACCAGCATAAGCAAAAGTAATTCGATGCACTGAAGTAAGCGAAATGTGCAATTACCTTTTAATGTGAGGGTTAATACAGATGCAGTAAGGATACAAAGTCTGCAACACACTGAAGGTTTATTGGTTTTTTTATTCAGGAGAAAAATGATGCATCAGAAAAATTAGAAAAAAACTGTTTAAATATTGCTTCGAAAATAAACTGGCAATACTGCTAATTCCCAGTCAAAGCGTGAAATATGCTATTGTAGAACATTCATTACGATATCCAGTTTGCACGTTCGCTTTGCGTCTCGCAGCCGAAGTAACAGAACCTTAAAATGAGATAATTCATTGGGGGAAATGCGCATGAAAGCCCTAACCAACCGACTGCAACTAAATGGTCGCGCGTATAGCGTGACCTATTGACCACAGTATTTGACCGTAGTTGCATATTCTTTAAATTGTTCCGTCCGTAAAAGCATACCGCGATACAACTGTGGCGTTTTCGTATATCGCGAGTTGTCTCCAGAACCAGAAAATTGGGACGACATCCGAAGGCCATGCCTTCCCGTGAGGGACACCTGTAGTGTTTACTAACTCGCAGCGCGTGTGAATAATGGAAAATCACGCAAAAGTACCTACTATCAGCACCCGAAGCCAACCTAAAAAC
This sequence comes from Dermacentor silvarum, assembly GCF_013339745.2. Lineage (NCBI taxonomy): Eukaryota > Metazoa > Arthropoda > Arachnida > Ixodida > Ixodidae > Dermacentor > Dermacentor silvarum. Next base: position 285,680,520 of record NC_051154.1, read on the forward strand.
AGCGTCGCCAGATTAGCAACGTAGCGTGTCAACAAACTCGTAGAAATCACAGAACCGAATCTGACCTACGAGTTTTTATCTGCACTGTTCGCGTGTCGGTGCTGATGTTACGTACCGATTGCGCAATCCAAGGCTCCACTCAATTAGTTGCACTGTTCGAGGCTTGTTGATCCAATATTTATAGAGAAAAAAGTATCTATAAAGGTTGCGTTGAGCGACCGCCGCCATTTTCCAAAGCAGACCGCGAAATACCTCTCGGCGCAATTTCGACGGAAAAATCGCAGTGATTGCTGCGACGTTGCGACGCTGCGACCAACCGGTTGGTCGCAGCCGCAAAATCGCAGAATCGGCCCTGCGACTGCGATTTTAGTCGCATGCGACGGAAATCGCACTTCCGGTGCGATAATCGCAGTGCAAAATCGCACCATGTGAAACGGCCTTTACTTGTTACTCTGCGATTTCCGGTAGGTTCCTACTGCGAGAGGTGCCCGCCACCTCAGCTGGAGTCTCGTGAATAAGTAGCAGTCAAGTTCCGTTTCCGGTTCCGTGCAAGAATTCACTTGCAATGTTCTTTACTCGCATGTATATCTCCGCCAATTACATGATTGAATGCCAGAAGGAACGGTGATCGGCGTGCTGTGTTGCGACGGGAAAGTAATAACGCGGCACGTGTACCAACAAATCTCAATGCCCGAGAGGTGGCGTGTCTCTGTAAATACTAAAGCGCTTGCAATAGACCGATCCCACCGGCCAGTTTCACGACGCCACCACTGCCGCGGTGCATGCTGGTACTTGCAGTCATAAGGCCGCTCCAGCCACCCGGAGTGCCTGTGCGTCATGTTTCCGAACGATTTTTGGCAATTTTTATGGTTCGTGTAGAGCCATCGTGCGATGGGAGGATTCACCTGCTGCGTTCCTGGGTGCTACAACAACCACACAAAGGACAAAGGCTTCGGATTCTACGTGTTTCTTAAAGAGCGAAAGCTTCGAGAGACATGGATCCAACGGATGAGTAGGTGGTACTGGTAATACACAGCGCGAGAAGAAACACGGGGACGAATAGCGGCCGCATTTCGATGGGGGCAAAATGCGAAAACACCCGTGTACTTAGATTTCCCCGAATTTATAGATTATTTGTCGATTACCGATTAGCTTAAGTTAAATACACAAAACTGCGAATCAGTTTGGTTGGAATTCCATCCTACCTTTCTCAACATCGATAATAGGAATTTCATTTTTGGTTGCGTTTACCGTTCACCTTCTTCCTCAGCTTCTGATTTTTGTATTTCTCTCGAAAATATAATGGCAAGGTCATCCATGGAGAACAAAAATGTCATAATTATGGGTGATATGAACATAAACTTAATGGCGTCATCCTCGAGCTCTGTCAGTTATTCATCTTGTTTTCATGGTTTTGGTTACCGAATGCCTTATTAATGTGCCTACTCATTCAGTTCTTAGCCGGTTCCAGCCCTGCAATCGATCACGCGCTTTCTAATCATTTGAAATCACCTGATGCAGGAGTACTTGAAACTGACATTACTGACCATTTTCCCGTCTTTATGCGCACTACCTCTGCGCACTATTCTTGTCCCAACACTTACACTAAACTTGTTTTCGATAAAAAGGTATTCTCAGAAGCTGTATCTCATACTGACTGGTTTTTCGCTTTTGACACCAACGATGCACAGGTAGCCTTCTCGCGATTACTAACTAAGTTGTTATCACACTATCATTCCTACTCTCAGATACAGAAATGCAAAAAAGAAAGGGGCGTCACCTCAAAACCCATGAGTCACCGATATTCTGTTAAAAGCCAATGCGCACACGAGAAAACCTTTATAAAAAACAAAAAGACAACCATTCACTATAAACCTACGTGCTCGGTACAAGAAATTTTGCAACTCACTTTCTGCTCGGCTTAAAAAAAGCGAAAACCATATATTATGAAGAAAAACACTTAAATGCGGTTCTGATGTGAAGAAAAAATGGCAAAAGCGAATTCATTTTTGAATAGGAAACAGGGAGCTGATAACATAGCCAAAATATCCCACGATGGCAATACTTTTTAGAGACACTTGTGGCTTTCAGCGATTCTTTCTCTCCCAATATCTCTACTCAAGCAAAACAAAACTTATATTCACCAAAGCACCTTGCACAATCACTTTATGTTTCCAACCACTCCTGATGAGATGGTATTAGTAATCAACAATTTAAAATTAACAAGCGCTGGGCTGGATAACATTCATCCTCGTCATGTTAAATTATATTCCAAATCAATATCATTTGTTCTGCCTGAAATTATTAACCTCATGTTTAAAACAGACACTTTTCCTCGCGAACTTAAACGTGGCAGGGTTACTCCGGTTTTTAAGAAAGGTGATCGATCATTAACATCTAACGATAGGCCTATCTGTGTTTTACCATTCTTTAGCAAGGTCATCGAGAAAATAATCGAAAAGCGATTGATAAAATACTTAAACAAATTTATATTCTTTCACCTGGCCAACTGGGATTTCGATCCGGTTACTCTACTGACCTAGCGCTTCTACTCTTACTGACCAACTAAAGAAAACCATTGATGACGGTAAATTTGCAGGATCTTTATTTCTAGATTTTTCAAAGGTATTTGATAGCATTGACCACGACATTCTTAATGTTAAACTAGATTCAACAGGTATAACAGGTCCTCCATTACTACTGTTACCCAACTACTTACGAGACAGACATCAGGTTGTTAGTGTTTCCGATGCTTATTCTAAACCAAAAATGACTAATTTAGGTGTACCACAAGGATCCATTTTGGGCCCGTTACTCTTTTTACTTTATATTAATAATCTACCTAACTGCCTCACATAGTCTAAGCGTATACTATATGCTGATGACAAAACAATTATTAATTCTGATGAATGTCTGTCAACGGTAGTAACCAGGCTTAATACTGATCTTAACTTGTTAGGATGGTGCAAAATGAATAGACTTACCATTAATCCCGCTAAAACTAAATTTCTTGCCTTCTCATCCGGAAATAAATCATCACTATGCATTCCGCCCATTTCCATTGGTAACCATTTATTATCAGCAAGCGAAGAATGCACATACTTAAGTGTTATTATTGACTGTAACCTAAAATTTCAGCGCCATATAACTCATATAAAAAACGTTATCACATGGAATACGAATTCTCATTAGGTCACGTCCGTTCTTTTCACGACCTGTGTTGCTCTCGCCCTGTTTCGCGTTTGTACACTCTCACATTATTACTGCATAACCTCCTGGGTAACACGCACACTACTCACCTAAAACCGCTACAAACTATCCAGAACCAGGCCATTAGAATAATCACGTCGAGTCCACACACTGCCAATGCTAAACAGTTACCACAAGAAAATAACAATCTTGACGTTGCAGCCCTTGTGAAATTCAACTTTTCACTTTTCTTTTCAAACTAATTAATGACAAGATCACATTGTCGCTATTTCCTGTGTCATCTCTAACGAACAACAACCCAACACGTTTCGCGCTGCATAATAACTTCATTCTGCCCAAAGTACGTACTAATTATGGCAAACAGACCGTCCACTTTGCAGTCATATCATCATGGAATATATTACCATTTGTCATAATACTCCATAAAGTCCATAGGTTTGCCATGAATTGAAAATTTTTTTGTTATGTGATATGTATGTGACATAGTGTACTGTATAACCTGATTTCGTTTTAGACCTGCCGTCCTTATGTACGTCAACATATTGCTTAATTTGTTTTTTCATTTTTTTCCTTTTCTTTTTCCTCTACTTCTATATTAGTTTTACCTAGTTTCACTATATTACTTACTGCCGATACACTGTTGTCTATTATTATCGTTATTATATCTGTATCATTATTTATCATTTTTGCCACTGTACTCATTCAGCTACCGTTCTTGCCATTGTGACTTTCATGTTAACCATGAACAGGAGGTAACCCAATTCAGTTTTTACTATGGGACCTCCTTCTGTATACCTCTATCTGTAAAAGCTTTTTGTGAAATAATAAAATTTTGATTGATTTGATTTGATTTGAAGCTATTGATTGGCTATCGATTGGCTATCGCAAGGTATTGCCCGCGTATTTGGGCTAGGCTAATCACTACCAAGTCATCCCCAGAATTTTCCCGGAATTTATTGATTATTGATCGATTATTGATTCGCTATCGATTGTCTATCGCAAGGTATTGGGCACGTATTCGGGCTAAGCTAAGCACTACCAAGTCATCCCCATAATTTCCCGAAATTAATTGATTATTGATCGATTATCGATTAGCTATTGATTGGCTATCGCAAAGTATTGGTCACGTATTTGGCTAGGCTAAGAACTACCAAGTCCTCCCCAGCCTTTTCCGGAATTTATTAATTATTGTTCGATTATCGATTAGCTATTGATTGGCTATCGATGACTGGACGATGATTGGCTATCGGCGTTTTTATGTTAAAAACGCCGCCTAGCTTACACAAGAACTTCTAGATATCGCTGTTACCGAAGTCTGCAAGTCGTGCGCGAAACCCATGTAGGTAAGCATTATTAGGGCATGAAAGTTTCGGCGTCGCATTTCAAACCTGTCTCCAACAGGTATACAAATCCTATTATGCCCGTCGCTAAGCAAACACAACGTTGCAGTCACCGAGATGCACGTGTGCAAAAATAGTAACGCAATACGACCGCGTACATCAGCATGTACTACATACAAAGCTCGAACAAATACGATACTCAACGCGTAATCAGTGGGTAACAACCGAATTGAAAGAGCAGCAGGCACTTTTCAACGTTCGCCTCGCATGCTGCAATGAACAGCCGATGTAATTTCTTAAAATACATGACGAATGCTTCTCGGTGGTGGAGTCGCAGTTGTGTCTGGGAAGCTCGTGCGCAGTACTCAACGAGCGCGGACTGCGGTGGTGAGGTTCACCAGTTGACTACAACCAAGTTGGTGGCAGTGCTACTTCCGGAAAACCTGCGCATGCGCAGATCAGTCGGTGAGATCGGTCTATTGGACGTAGTACCCCAAGAAATATACGCAGGCCGGGAGGCGAACGAAAGCTTTTATTGCGATAGCAATTATATGGACACTTCAACCGGATTTCTGCCGTCGGCGTCGCCGTGAGGTTCCCTATAGATAAAATCTTCGCCGCGTGCCGTATGCCCGAGCGGAAGCGTGCGGGGACGCGCGCTATCACGGAGAGCGAACGCACTCAATCTGCCACGCGCAAGCAAGGAAGCGGGAAGCCAGCGCCGGAGGGAGCGGGGGGGGGGGGGGGGGGGGCGCACTTCTACTCTGCCAACAACCGCGATCGTCGCTCGCTCGCACCGTCTCTTATCTCCACACGGCTCTGACCTTTATGCGCCATGCATTCGCCGCTCAGTTTCCGTTGAAGCGATAGACCGCACGTACCTTCGCCGCTGCGGCGTATCCGCTTGCTGCCAGAGTTTTGACGGTCGTTGTCTGCAGTCATTCAGTGTGATCTATTCATGTTTGTTTGTGTGCGCTCACACCACGCTTGTTCATTCAGTTAGTAATAGTCGGGCCACATTTTCCAACGCACGCTACACATGCAATGCTGCCCGGATCGGCAGTCCAGCGCTACAGTTGTGTCCCTTCGCACGCGCTGCCCACGGGAAGCGCTTCTCATCAACACCACCGTTTCACACGCGCCTTCTCGTGGTCATCGAGCAGCGGGACAGACAATGAAGGAGAGGGGCCGAAGGCGCTCTTTGTCTTGTGGTTGCACACTGTACGCAAATCAATGATGTTGCCGAACAGGGCCGTTTTGCTCCCACTGATGAGACGGAGAACATTTATCACCGTGGCATTATTTTGTTCTACGAATTTGACTTGTAGAGCCCATTTTAGTCCTCCGTGCAGCACAACCCTGAAGGACTTGTGCTTCCTGATAAGATTCAGATGAAAGGGTACCGAGGGGCCCGATTTTTAATTAGCATATCATAAGAAGCCAACAAACAATCACACCAAGGACAACATAATGGGAAATAAATTAATTGTACTTATTAATTGAATTAAAGAAATGATCAATTCATGGAAAATGAAAATGGATGAAAAAACAACTGTCCGCAGGTGGGGAACGAACCCACGTCTTCGCATTACGCGTGCGATGCTCTCACCATTGAGCTACCGCGGAACCGTTTTCCCATCCACTTTCTGGGGTATTTATGTTTTACAACTAGAACTAACCCTGGGAGTGTTAGCCAGCGCTACCACTCACATACCATAGGGCGGATGTGTAACATCCTTTCTGCCGCAGGCGTCACGAGCACGTGATCTTTTTGGGTGATGGCAACTGGTCAATAAACCCACATATGCTACCTGAAGGCTTCTTATGATATGCTTATTAAAAATCGGGCCCCTCGGTTCCCTTTCTTCTCGTTCACTACATGACGAGGGCTCGAATCCGGCAACAATGATGCCTTCAGGTAGCATTGCTCCTTCCGTCTGCGGCATTGACAAATATTTTCCTTAAAAATTGTGCGGCTCGATTCAGAGATGGGCTAGATATACCTAACTGAACCAGGCTGTGCAGTTCATGCATGTGACTCGCTATATCAAATGCTCACCTAATATTCAGGGCCAGTATTCAACCGACAAAACACAAAAGAAGCTCTTACTCTAGAATTGTTGGTAAGAGGGAATTCCAGCAAATCCTGATGGGAGAAGGCGGCCAGGTGATGGCAAAAAGCACTTACTCACGAAAAGCTTCGTGAATTCGGCCTTAGAAACACAGCAATTGGAATTTTCCCATATTGACATTATTGGTCTACATCCTTGAGCAGGTTCATGAATGCGCCTATAGTGTAACGACCTCTCCGAAGCCCAACCAAGCCATTGGACAGCCTCTGAGTGTTTTCGACCCATCACTCAAGCCTGGCATTATTTTTTTTTCATTGTTTTGCACAGGAAGCTTCTAAGGCTACAAGGACGAAATGAATTCGCAGAGAATGGTGCCTTACCGGGCTTCAACACCAACTACTCTCACTGCTTTCCAAAATGACGGGAGGCGTTCCGAAGTCAAGGTGATGAGTATTTCTAATGAAAACTACTTTAAAAGGGCCCGAACTTGAGCTTGTTGCTATGGCGTCATTACAGGAAAACAGCGCGAAAAAAAAAAAAAAAACGAGACAAGAAAGAAAGACAGGCTCTGGACAAAGCTTGTCCTGTCTTTCTTTCTTGGCTTGTTTTCTTCTTTTTTTGCGCTGTTTCCCCGCCATGAAATCTAAGGAATCCAAGGTTCCAAGGAATCTGGGTGCCACAGGGATTCATGTTTCCGAAGTACGGTAGGTTATTACACAATATATAGCCCAGTAGCATCTACGCCTGGTAGTGTTCCGGCTAATAGGCCATCACCTTCCAAAACGGCATACCGGGCGGCCAAATGGTCGTCGTCAACACTAGAAGAAGGTTTGTGAGGTCGACAAAGAAACGCTCGTACTACAGCTATGATTCTGCCTCGAGTAAAACCAACTTCGTCAGCCGCGCGGTTAGTAGAGCATAATGCATCTTGGTGGGCGGTTTCGCATTGTGCGCGGTTGTATTTAGTAGCACGAGCTATAGGCACCGAGCGAAGCGCCTAGGGAGCATACCCACGGACTTTTACGACTAACTTAGTGCAGTCGCTGATGGCATTTCTTCCCCGATTTAGGGCCCATTCACACTTGCGACTAGGAGAGGTCGCGCGACCAAGTTAGTCGCAAAGCGACCAGTCGCAAGTGGTCGCAAATGGTCGCTTTTCTCGAAAGGCGACCTGTTTCGGACCAGTCGCTCGCTTCTCGATTTTTCAGTCGCGCGACCGCAGTCGCAGAACAGCTGAACCAATCAGATGCGAAGGAACAGGACGTCCGTATACGCTGACGCTTATTTTACGCGGTGATGACATTGCAAGCAGACGTGAACGGCATATCGCGAGACAATTTGGTTTAGCGACTCGTCAGTCGCATTTGTCAGTGTGAACATCGTTCGTCTTGAGTAGCTTCTGGTCGCCAGTCGCAATCGGTCGCGGGACGTCGTCTAGTCTTAAGTGTGAATGGGTCCTTAGTCCGGTGTAAGTATGTCGCTGACCAAATGAGGTGTTTCAGAAAACGGGCCCTGGTATCAGCTAAACTTTCAATAAGCACCGCCCCACAGGGTCCATTGTATGTCTTTTTCTTTTGTATGTCCATTATAAGGCGCTGTGTGCGCAATTGTGCACGCCAAAATGGTACATCAAAAGCAAAAGCTATGATGAAAATATTGACATTTAAATCGTGTCGCACACAGCTTAAAATACTTTTTAGTGGACCTGTGCTCCAAGTTTTAATATTATGTGCACTGTGTTGTAGTAAAACAAGTTGTAATGTAGACTGCAGGGTTCGCGGTATCTGTATGTCGTCATGCATAGCGGGTTAACTTCTTTCATTGTTTTTCACAACAACATATTTCATCGTCGGACGTATTTTTCTTGTCACCGGATTGGGGTTTTCCAAGTATGATATACATGAAAGAGTTGATGCTGTCATATCTTACATTCCTGTGGAGAATTCCCGCATGGAGTCCACATTGTGTAATGTTCATAAAAGCTCGCTGAAGAACTGGAAATTCTTAATTCGTTCAGCAGCTGTACGTTTTTCGTGATTCTGAAGGTCAAAAAAATGTGGCAAAAAAAAATTTTCAATGCATAGAATTAATTGGCGCTTGAATATGTTCACTATCCAGTGCGTCGGAGTGTCTTGGGCGCCGAGCAGAGGACAATAAGAAGAGCAGCGAGAACGGAAGTGAGAAGAGGATGTGCGGACAAGGGCGCCGTTTACCATCCTAAATATTCTTATTGCTCTCCGCTTGGCGCCTCGGTGTATCTGCACCAACCAACGCGAATTTCAGTTCTTACCCAGTGCAAATGACACTGGTCACATTGGCGAAAGAATAAAATTTCCGAGGTTGCGTTACCGTCAGCGCGTCTTTGCTTTGCTGAAGTCGCTAACGTGACAACTATAATATGAGGAGGCCGATATCTGTCCTGTCACATTTAGCTATTTATTATAGCTTTACAGCTGAATACAGAGTAGCAAGACAGCATCTTATCTGTCGCATAGATGCCTTTTTATCGTGCGCTACGCTATATGGCGCTACCCGCTTCAGTGCGGTACTGTTCTTCACCCACTTACAAGCCGCTTGCAAACAGCAAAACAGCGTTGCATCAGAACGGCGACCGAGACAGCATGCTTCCGAGCCTCGGGCGCTTAATGCTCAACTAAATGAGATAAATTTTTCCGTTTTTTTTCCATTTTCTAATTCATTCGAAATAGTATGAATTATTTCTAGCATTCTTCGCGTTTTTGACATCCTACCATTTTGCATCCATGCAGCTGGCGAGTGGCGGAGCGCATTGCAAGATATAGGCGACAAAGCCACGCACTTTTAAGGACTGCACTGCGGATAAACACGCTATATAGCCTAGAGAGAAAGTCTGGAAGCCACTGCTTGCGCGTGGTGGGAGGTGTGCATGGCCGCTCCATGCAATCAAATCGCTGTCGCAATTTCCACGTTTCTGGAAGGCCTGGGGACTTAGCAGAAGTCTTCTTTGCTGTTCAGTGCTTCAGGATTGCTAGTGCAACGCACGCAAGAATTTAGGCGACTGAATAATGCTCCTGCCACTATAGCGAAGTGGCTTCAAAACTTTTAAGGCAGAGTTAGTTCATAACGCAGGCGATTATAATCACGTAAAGACGAAGAAATAAAGTGTGACAGACGCTGGCGGTTGGGCCAGTAGCGGCGTTCATTGCAGATGTCATAACCTTAAATCCGGCACGTATGACGGCTTCCTACACTCATTACATCCTGCGCGCGGTCCCCCCAGGGGGGGGGGGGGGGGAGGGGGGGAGACCGCGCGCAGGAAAATCTGTCATCGGTGCGACGCGAGCGACGCGAACGAATCACGTGACAGGGCTTCGTCTCGCCATTGCTGCCAGCACTCGAGGGGCGCGGCAGCTAACCTGTATTCATACCGCTGTCATCCGGGGATCAGCTGCTAATCCGGCTTTCCCAACCTCGAGATTACTTTACTCTCTTTTTTTTCCCCAGCCCCTCTCTCTCTCTGTCTAGGTTGTTCCCCGCAGTTCTTCCTTTGATTCCCGGAGCCGTGGATTGTGGGATAATCCCTTGACGGGGATACTGGCCCGGTTCCTTCTGGCGTTCCCTTTTTGCCGTTTCAATCTGGCGACTCTCATCCCTATCGAGAAGCCTTTGCGCAATGCTTGCGCACTTAGTTGGAAGGCCACTCAACACATGGGGGGAGGGGGGGGGAGCTCTAATGAAACATGCATGCGATAGCGCGTGTAGGCTACACGCGCTCACTGCAATGTCGCTGTGTACGTTGCCTTGTAAGGAGACACAATACGTGGGTGCGGTGTTAGCTCTCAATGGCGCGCTTCATTTGGTGGAATTGGTCAGCCGTAGATGATGATGATGATGGTGATAACAATTACAGGGGATATGTTAAACACTATAGTAGATAACAGCGCAATTGTTACACAATGAAAAAAAAAGTAAAGGTTTAGGCGTTCACAAAATTTCACCACTTTAACGAGAGCGCCCTAAAATTATACGTTTCTCGATCGCCTCTGTAATTTTTTGCTAACCTCAGCTGGTCAATAATAAGTTGGTCGAGCGTGTACCCTTCTCTGATTCTATTTGTTGGGAAAAAGAAAGAACGAAACCAATGCATTAATAATTATGAAAATACGCGTTGTTATTTTCACTGGCCCGTATTCGCAAAGGAACTCTTGCGCTTGTACGGTTCGTGAGAGCAGATTCGAGCCAGTTGTGATGGTGGACGTATTAGGTATTAGCGCCAGCGGCCAGCAAATAGCAAAACAGCGCTTGCGAACGAACATTCTTTGTGAATTCGGCCCCTCGTCCTTTCCGTAAACAAATGTTGCACAAGTAGTTAGGTAGCTTAGGTTATCTGTTGCACAAGTAGGATAGGTTATCTCGGGAGCAGTGAGAGCGTTAGGCCGACTTCGGTCCACCATCAGCCTCTTACTGACGACGAAAAGAGAGATTGCGCTGAACTATTTTTTAAAATTTATTGCAATACCCTAAAGGCCCTAGTGGGCATTACATCGGGGGGGGGGGGGGGGGGGGTTTCAGGTGAGTACGTAAATATCATTTATACATAATATAAATCGAAGACAAGAATACTTACACCAAAACAAGAAAAAAGAAACAGCGAGTTAATTTGTACGAAGGTGTCCAGAATAGCATAGATTTACAAAAAAATTAACCAAATTAACACATTGATGATGAGTACAGAACATTTTGTTACATAGCCATTAAAACACTGATCATGAATACATTGGAAAGAACACGGCACACATATAGTGTACAATGTACCATATATGAAACAAAGACAGGCAGATACAGGTTAGCAATGTTTTTCACTTTGTAAATTGCCCAGCAGCGCTGAGTGAAATATTGAAGCATGTGATACCTCGGCGATGTTGGACGGCAGGGAGTTCCATTCGTTTATGCACAATGCTAAAGGCGAATTTTGGTACTTCTTCGTCCGCACGAAAATGGGTGATACTTTGTGCGCATGATCGCGACGGGTTGAAGTATGAGGGGCTGGAAAAATGTGCGATTGGGCGAATGTTGGATTGCTGTGGTAAAGTGAGCAAAAAAAAAAAAAACGATAGTCGAGCATATTGCCTGCGCATGACAAGCGTAGCTAGATTAAGTTCAGCTTTTAGTGATGAAACGCTTATGAAACGTGAAGAGGATGACGTGACAAACCGCGCGGCTTTGTTCTGTACCATTTCGAGCACGTTAGTAAGACCTGTCAAGTGAGGATGTCATATGATCGAAGCATATTCTAGAGAGGGCCGGATCAATGAATTGAAAGCGTGCAGTCTTTTATCTTTATAGGGGAAATGCAAGCGTCGTTTAAGGAGGCCGAGCGTCTTGAAAGCCTCATCGGTAATATGCTCGATGTGAGCAGCCCAGCTTAAATCGGAAGTATGACGCCCAGCTACTAAAATGACGTGACTTTTTCGATTACTGAGTCATTTACTTTAGAAGAGTTTGAGCTTGCAGAAGAAATGTTAGTACATTTTAAGTGCTTGATTTTTTCGACATTAATTTCTATTTGCCAATTACTGCCCCATTCCTTTAACCTTGAGAGATCAGATTGTGGTTCTGCGACGTCGGCCGTGCAAGTTATTTACTTATAAATAACACAATCGTCAGCGAAAAGACGGATTGACGAACTTATGTTACAGGCTGTGTCATTAATTTATACCAAAAAGAGAAGAGGACCCAGCACACACCCTTGCGGCACCCCAGATGTTACTCGTGTCGGATTAGATATGTAATCGTTAAGTTTAACTTAATGACACCGACTGTTTAGAAATTCTTCCATCCAAGCAGTCGTTCTCTCGTCGAGACGCTGATTACGTATTTTTAACATTAGTCGATTATGGGGAACACGGTGGGAGTCGATTATGGGAACACGCCTTTGAGAAGTCTATGGAAATGCCATCGATGTAGACGGACATATGTAGTGCTGTATGCAGGTCTGTCACAAGTTCGAAAAGTTGTGTCTGGCATTATAATTTTTCGCGGAAAGCATGGTGGGTGTTGAGACGCAAATTGTTGCGGTTCAGATGACCCATCACGTGTGAATATATGATGTGATCTAGTACCTTAAACAAAATGGACGTAAGTGAAATCGGCAAGTAGTTGTTAGGGTAATTGCTGCTGCCAGATTTGAATATAGGTACAACATATGCAAATTTCCAGTCATCCGGTATACAGCCAGAATCAAGGGATTTCTGGAAGATTTATGAGAGCAGGTTAGCTGAACGATGGCAGGTTAATTTAAGTAGTTTGGCGCTGATGCCATCGGGACCGGGACGCGACTTTACAATTGCTAGTAGGTACAGCGGGGACGTGGCACTGCGGGTCACGTGACTTCCACTTAACACGTGTTGTCATGGCAATCGTGGAGCTCCTAGGTGCCTAGGGACATAATCGCTTATGGACTTTTGAGGCACTGGTCTCCGCCGAGCGTGGCTCTCTTATCTCCGGGACCGGGTGCAGCCGACCTTGCCGAGCGCAGCTCCTACGTGCGTAGAGAGCGAATCGTTTAGGGCGCGTTGAATGTCTGGCGGTGTCTGGCCCACGCCAGCCGCGCTTTATTGACGACATGACGGCTTTTGATCTCGGTGAACTGTGGTGGTGTAAACAAGCGAATACTGCTCGCGTTTGTGCCCCGGCACCGCGGTTTACACCACCACTACTGCAAGGATTTCCACCACTAGAACAAACGCTACAATAATAAAGTGCAGCCGGCGTCGGCCAGACACCGCCAGACATTCAACGCGCCCTAAACGATTCGCTCCCTACGTACGTAGGAGCTGAGCTCGGCAAGGTCGGCTGCGCCCGGTCCCGGAGATAAGAGAGCCACGCTCAGTAACTATCAACCGCCGCGGGACCCTGCAGACCAGTGCCTCGAAAGTCCCTAAGCGATTATGTCCCTAGGCACCTAGGAGCTCCACGATTGCCATGACAACGCGTGTTAAGCGCAAGTCAAGTGACCCGCAGTGCCATGCCCCCGCTGTATCTACTAGCAATTGTAAAGTCGCGACCGGGACTGGTTTTGTGAGGAACTCGATTGATGGCGCTAGCTACGCCGTGTTCCGTAATTAGGATTGCTGGGAAAGGGTTGGCACGTGGTTAAGCGAATCACGTCAAAGATTCATCGGCCTGAACCTTGTGTTATTGTTAAAACGTGAACGAGAAAGTTGTTTCGCGGAATTTCAGCCATCAGCGTCAGCCTGTGCGCTCTGTGGCCGAGTTTTTGGCCCGATCTTCTTTGGCGAGAGGGTTTCGCCGATCGGTAGATATCAGAAGAAGACACTTTGCTCCCAGTGATCCGGACCGGTTTCCGAGTATGGGTGTACGGTCCTAACCATCAGTAGCTGTTCGCTATTCTTGTGTCCGACCTTGGTATTACATTGTAGAAGATGGAGCCGGAGGAAGCAGGTGTACTTTCAAATAAAGATGCTTATATACAACGATCGAGCTATTATGCCACAGCAGTTAGAAGCTGTGAACAGTGGAATTCCCTAAAACCTAGCCAAAAGCTCCGAACTGGGACGGGCACGACCCTAAAGCCGGGCCTGACAGTCGCTCTATCCGCTCTTTCCGTGACGCCGCCGTCCTCATCGCAGAGAGGTTGCCAGGGCACCAACTCGTCCTCGGCTTCTCCCTCATCGGGCGGGGATGAATTGATGGACAATTCTATCAAATTCATTTTATTCTCCCGGGTACGCAGTGGATGGTCATTTTGGGCTAACGGCTACTTAAGTAGCTTGATGCGTGTCCCGAAAGACCGACGAGGCAGTGGCAGAGTAAACAGCGTATGGAGAGAGAAAAACAAAACCTTGCCCACCACTTTGAATCGAAGCACTGCCCCTGTATACGAACGGGCAGTTCGAAGCCGGACGTACTAGAAGCCTTGCGCTGTCGTGCAGCTACGAAGATTGGCAACTTGTGCGAGGTTTAGTGTGCTCCGCAGACTCTCGGAGTTGCGGCACCAGTGAATTCCACGATGCCCTGTATAGGACGAAAAGAAATGCAGGGTTCGTATTTTAAAAGCAGATAGTTATCCTTGCGTGTGGTTCGTTACAAGACAGCAGTCAGTCACGCTGGCAAAACATATTACTATAGGGCAGATGATCAGTAAATATTACAATGTGTAATTACGAACAAAATGATTCCTGAATTCGGCTCCAGTTTCTTTTATGAACACCCGTCGTCGTAGGGCTTTCCTGCACGTGCGCATTAGAGGAAATTGGTTAAAAAAAACTACAACAATAAAAAAGAACGCATTAAGCGAACATCGTTTGCTTCAGGTGATGGTCACACCCTCACTGCATTTAATACAACTGTCGCGAAAGCCGCTGATGACAAGAGTTCACATTTAATTCTGGACAATTGGTAACTTCATAGACAAGTATCCGTGCAATAGTGAGCCAGAAGTGCAATTCCCGTCGGCGAAAAACTTTTAAAGAAAGGTGTACTGTACACTATCAAGAAATATACCCTCCGTGAAAAGCAGCAACTCCGTTCATTGCGTCTCCCTACATGCCAGCAAGATGGGAGGCGGGGTACGTCAACGAATGGGTATTCGGGTCGACTTATGCTCGCGCAGTCACGGCATTGCCGCAACCTCCAGCTTCTTTCGCGCCGAGTGGTTATGCCCAACCCCCGTACATAGCACGCTGCAGTGAGTGAGTGCTTGGATGGGCGGGAAGGGGGGGGGGGGGGGGGGGGCGTCGCGTGCTTCATCTCTCTACAAATTTCGTTTTTTACATCTTTAGAAATTTCAACTTCTGCTCCGCGCTCTGAGCAATTTTGCCACGCGACGGACAATGAAGTCCGGGGGCTAATGCTGGCAGACAGACGTTGGAAATCCTCTCAGCTTCCGCACGGTCTCACCCTCGCGGGTCTGTCCAGGGCCGTTCATCCTTTGTTTTCACCGCTTCCGCCCACTCAACGGCCACGCGAGCTTCGTGGCTCGGCTCTCGGCCACTCTCTCAATCACGTTCCCTCTCTCGCTCGCGCAACCTCTCCAGGCATGAAATCCACTTGGCGTCGTCGTCTCCCTTCTCTACCCGTCAGCGGAGAGTGGCCATGCCCTTCCCGTGTTCGCCACTCCGTGAAATGGCGTCTCCGCACGGCCGCTCCCTTTCCCGTCGCCGAGGCGATGCCTCGCTTCAAGCGCGCTGTCCATGCCCCTCACCCCTCGACTGCTGCGACGACTCAGCGGGAAACGCTTCGGGTGAAAGGAAGCCTGGCGGGGGGATCGGGAGAGTTCGCCGCCGTCGCCTCAGTGCACATCCGCTCTGCGTCGGCCACGCTTGTCCTCCTGCACCGTGGCATGCTACCGCGTTTTCCTTCGAGGAGGAGGAGGAGAACACCTTATCACTTTCTCGGAAAGCCGGGGCCACCGCATGTTGCAAGTCGCGCGCGCTGATCTCAGGGGAGTGCGCGCTCTGCAAGAGGCTCGTGAGGAACCCCTTATAGACACGGAGAACAACAGAACCCTCGGAGTTACAGCGCGAAGCCGCGATGTGTTCGTAATCCCGCGTTCGGAGCATCTTGCGAGGCTTGCGTCGTGCGGCGAGCCAAACTCAGCGTAGTAACCTCGCTACATATATATATATATATATATATATATATATATATATATATATATATCACCAACTTGTGCCGCGATGGCGGCTCTGTGCTGTTGCGTAAACAAGTTCAGGCTGTGCGTTTCTTATTTGCCAGTGGCCCCGGATAATTTCAGGACATGGATTCACAAACGGCGCGCGCATGTTTTTCAAAACGTCACAAATGTGCTCAGCTATGTTTGCGATTGGTCGGTCACTTTCGCTAATATCTTTGCCAGGATTGGCTGGAAACTAAGGGCTATAATTATGACACAGCTTTGTGTACACATTTTTTTTTTTTACTTGGGGTATATATTTCTTCGCTTGCTCCCCTATCCCCCCCCCCCCCCCCCCCAACTTCGATGTGCATGACAGCGCCGTTCCGCAGCTATTGAGTTTCTTCTGGTCACTCATCTAGTTGAAAAAGTTGTTTGGCTAATTTTTATTACATTTATTTATTTATTTACCTACAAACCGCAGAAAGACATAGTAGGAAGGCATTGAGTAAGAGGGTCATTGTAAGGTTATATGAACGTAAAACAAGCATTATTCAAGAGAGAGAACGAAAAAATATCAACGTAAGAAAAGAATTATTCGCATAGCAAAATAAATCATTATTACATTATTACTAGATACGAAAACACACACAAACATTAACGTTTCTGGTACGAGATGCATGCCCCCCGTACAAGCACACATCTTTACACCAGCTTCCAGAAGCGCGCAGATGTCTGTATCGTTTTTCGCGCACTACTTCTTTCCTCTTTCCTCCTCTTCTTCCCATCTTCCATTTCTATCTTTCTGTCTCTTCCTTTCTGAAGAGTAGGCAGGCGTTGTGCCCCTGGAGTGGGCTTGCATATAAGTGCTCCCCCATGGAGTGGGCTTGCATATCTGGAGCGACTGTAAATATGTAGAATAAACCCTTTTCTCTGTGGCTGGAGGATCACCGGCCTAAACGCTACCCCGAGTCCCAACAATGTGTTTTCAATTCAAACAACAACAACAACAACAACAACAACAACAACAACAACAACAACAACAACAACAACAACAACAACAACAGTAATAATAATAATTATAACAATAATAATAATAGCATTAAATGTGTAAACGTTCGTTCCTTCTTTGAATAGCATATTTTTATGCAAAGTGCCACGAAAAACGGGCATGCAAGACGACAGGGAAGACAAAGGCACGGCTACGAAGGCACCACATTATGTGCAATATCGGCGCGTCCAACCAGTTAGTCCTTTAGAATCCATTGCTTTTTTTCTTCAGGAATGGGCGGGTAGAAAAACGACCTTCTACGTGCCGCAAACTGACCAGGCTTGCTGCAGAAGGCGTGGTGTAGGTTACACTCATCTTACACCTGACTCTCCGACGGTGTGCAGTCAGCCTCCGACCCCGCCATACAGCCACGTGCCGCGTGGATGGGGTTTCGCTTTCAGCTGCCGCCTTCCAGCCACGCGTCCCCATTCGCGGTGCCCACAACAACAGCCCGCAGGAGCCACATCGAGGCGGGGAATGGGGGTTGGGGAGAGGGGGGTTTAGTTACAGTCGTCGCACCCACAGGTTTATAGAGAGCGAGGGACGCCAAAGTTCCGCGCGGCCGCTGACTCACGGTCCCGATCGCTTCCCGGCCGCCCCATATGTTGCCGGTCGCTGCACCCCCTATTCCGAACATCGTGCGTGGCGAGCGCTCGTCTGTATGCTACAGCACCGGCGGCGGTGCCTACGCATTGCGACGGCAAATTACAGGCACCGAGAATTCTCCGAGGTGTGCTATAGCTGTGAACGCTTTAGAGCCCCAGTGCGAGGTTTCTTTAGAACTGTTCCTTTCAAATCGCCTATAGTTTGTCAAGCCTGGAAAAAGAGAAAAAAAATGTACACGCTAGTTCGCGTGATATATGTAATTGTGGCACCTGATCCACACCTCGGCGCTTCTATTAGAGAGTTCTACCGAGCGGATAGATGCAGCGCCTCGGTGCGCGAGCAAAGTCTGACGTTGACGCTGCAACAATGCAGTTCCGCATCTTGGAGGCACATAACATGGGTACAACTTGCGAAGCAGTGCTTAATTGCGCCATGACGAGATGCGTGTGAAGGAAAAATCGGAGGCAATTTTGGTCTGTTTCTCTTTATTCATCGCGGCAAAACACGCTGATGGCGGGAGACCTTATGACGCGAATAGATCTATGATAAGGTGCAATTTACGGTTAACTTTCACATTAAAGACACACCGTATATGTTGAGAGGCACAATAATCTTGCGCACCTCCGTTTCGCGAACAAATTATGGTGATAGGCCCATTATTTCGCAGGTATTAAACTTATTACATTATTTTGGACGCGTTAAATATAGGAAGAACCATGTGTCAATATAATAAAATTATGACAGAATCTTTTCTTGCGCGCGCGCTGCAAATAAATCGTAATCCGCTGTCATTAATCACTGCTAGTATTAATCAAGTATCTTCTGTTTTCGTTATATTTATTCAACGTTTTTCTACTGTGTGTAATTTTCATAGTGTTTGATTGCTGTAAATAATACTAACCTTTTCCCTTGTTTGTGTTTATGCATTAGAATTTTTCTTAATATTTTTGAAGTGTTTGTTTCGGTTACATCTACTTCACTGTGACGCTGTTTCATAAGGGGCCGTGACTTTGTCAGGCACTGTACGCTTTTGCAGTGCAACCCTCTGAAATAAAGGGGAAGATGAAGAAGATGAGAAAGGGTCGCTGTAATTCGTTGACAATTGTGTTCGGTAATGAGCTTGCTGTGACGTACTGTACGTTAAAGGGACACTAAAGAGAAACCGGAAGTTGAACTTTAATGGTAGATTATTCTATCACAATCACAGTAATACCATTCTTACGGCGAACAGATGTTTAATAAGCGAGAAAATAGCGAAAAACTGAAGGATAGGTGCTGACGCCCCTTCGAATTTCCCGCACTACACGTTCGGGACGTCGGAGATTACAAACGCAGGCCGGTCGCGATTGGTCGAGAGCGATTTATCGCTGCTAATAAAACGCAAAATGAAATACACCTTAAACGTACATAAACAGCATTTGCCAACTTTTTAAACCGTTTCAAGCGAGCAAGTACAAGTTTAGCGCAAAATTAAATAAGAAAAAATGGCACGGCGATACATCCGATCGTGATAGTTTCGTAGTTTCGTTTTTGGTCTATGCATCATCGCGCGCCCCTGTTCCGCTCTAGTATTTGGTTGCGTGTTGCATGGCTCTAAAAACGTTGACTTCGCGGGAAACAGCCAGAAAATGCCTCGTGTGTGTAGTGCTGAAGGCTGCATAAATGACCCAAGGCGCTTGCTCAGGGGCAGCGGCAATGTTGACCCGATTGTGTCCTTTCATGTGGTGCCGCGCGATGAGCCCCGGCTCCCCGGAGTTCGCAATGGCTCAGTGCTCTGCCGATGATAAAATGGCAAAAGAGCCAGAGAAACCGATAGTGTGCGTGTGCTCTCTGCATTTCTCGCCCTCGGATTATGTATATTATCCTGCCATCGGAAAGTATCTTGGCGTGCCCCAGAGCCCAGTCCTTTCTCGAGCAGCTGTTCCCTCAATGCGGCCTTCAACCCCCCCTATTGGTGCCCCTGCAGCAGCAAACTGGCGGCTTGGTGAGTGCTGAATGCCATTAAATAAAGCCACGAAATAACCATACCGAGTACGTGCGCAACTTTCTACGCCTGTTCTGTCGGGAACATCGTCGCCTGGCGGACCGTACGGCTCACCTACCGTCGGCGAAAACGAAGCTCTGCTTCCCGCTGGCGCGGCCGGCGGCTCACCGCCATCGCACGCGGAAACACCTACCGCTCGAGCACGGAGGCTCAGTTTCACTGAATATCGCTGAAATGCAGTCCTGCTTCCCTGGCGAGCTCTTCGTTGCAAGGTTCAGCGGCAGCAACGGTATCCATCGCGGCGAACGCAAACGCAGCGGCCATGCAGCCATGATGCAGCCAGCGCCTCGGCCGTTTACGCAAGCGGTGACGTATCATGGCGCATTCTGATTCGCTGAGAGTAATGAAATGTTTGACGACACTGCTTCAGTGCCAAATCTGCGATGAGAGAAATTGAGGAAGAGATATTTGGTCTTTGTTTACGAATTTCTCCGCTAATAACTCAAATTTATGCACCCAACAAAAACTGCATGCATTCCTGAAGGTCCCTCTTTTATTCCAACTGAACTTCCTGTTTATCTTTAGTGTCCCTTTAACCAGAGGGCCTCACTATACTTCACCTCATAGCAACCATGCCGCCTCACAGAATCTGAATGCAGCGTCAGCTAATGAGGCACTGAACTAACTAAGCTGCTGGTGCTTAAGTTCATGATTGGCTAGCCCCCTTGGATATATCCTATGCTTCAGCTTCACTCTCTCCCTTCACAGTAGATGACTGCCATGAGAATCACGAAACGACCGTACTTGCGATCAACTCTGCACATCCCTTGTCCCTGTGCCAGCTCAAGTCGGTCCTTAGCTTTCGCAAAGCTGTGTGGTTTAGAGAAAGCGCCAGTTCGTAGCAAGCGCCAGCGTTATGAGCGTAAAATCTGAGCAACAATGTGCAAAACTCATGCATTTTGCTCGTGAAGGGATCAAGGTGCCCAGAAAGCAGAAATGGAAATATTTTGCCCAATACACGTCAGCGCCTCCAACCGTGACGTAAACACGAAATTAGTATCTGTCTGCCAGCAGTTCCGCCTTGCTGTTATATATTGCTTTTTTTTTTGCCTATGTCTCTTCCTCTTCGCCCATTGTCGCCCTTGCGCCGACACACGGTACACGAGCGTATGCATATATCGATGCCCTGGAAACGATATCCGCCTCGCCCTGCTCGCGCGCAAACACGTGGCGGCGAGCGCAATCTGGCTTCTCCGCATGACAATAAAGCGACGCGGTCAAGTCCTCCCCCTTTGTCGAGCGGCGCCGCTCCCCTGTCCGGGATCCCCCACCCCCGACTAGAAACCTCTGCTCATCAAGCGCCGTGAACCTCTCGCTGAAAGGGGAGAAACCGGGGCCTCACTATACCAGATTGGAAGTGCGCGCAAGCTGGGCGTATAGTAATCGACGAATATGAGGCCTATTGTTGCGCGTGCACGGGCCTTTTCTCTCTCTCTCTCTCTTTTTTTTTCGAACATGAGACGCACTCTGTAACATGGAGCCGCGGAGACACAGTGGTTAAAATACTCTTTCTGCATGGTGACTACCGAGAGGCCCGACTTTTAATGTTATTATAATGTTGTTGTCTTTTTTTCTTGTTACCGATGTTTTGTGCGTCCCTATTTCCGTACTCAAGCAGCTGTGCTGTCATTTGTGTAGTTCGCATTACGGCCTTAAAAGACAACTTCAGACAAAATTTCGTACCGTTCGAAAACGCTCTTTTCTGATATTATAGATACCAAGTAGCCTATTTGCCTAGTTTTATACGTTTGAAGTGAGCGCACGCGTGACAAAAAGGGTCTCAAATAGATGTCGGCGTTATTGATACCGAAACTTATAAAAACACAATTGTTAACGCTCGCCGGAAACGACCCACAACCCTGTGCGTTTGCCAATCAAGGCCCGCTCGCCTTCTTTCCGAGGCGTGACAGCGAAATCAGGTAGTTCTGGGATCTGCGACACGTCCGCTTACCACGTGCCAGCCGGCGCGGTCTACTAAGGCGTTATTTAAAGACTCTTCTATAAACAAAAACTGGGCGATTAGCAGCCCCGTGGCGTTGACATTATTACTTGGATAGTAAATATGCCAGTTCCTCAAAACTAATTTAGCCCAAATGAAATTTTATTGCTGTTAGCGTTTAAAGAGGCCGTGCAACAACTTCTTTAATGTCACCATGCTTGCACTAGATATACTCGCCGCATGACAAAGAAATGGGAGCAAATGAAATATAATTAACTCAAGCAGACGTAAGTTATTGAAAAAAGAAATCTCAAAATACAATAACTATACGTTTACCCGCATCACAGCGGGCGGCAGCGATCTCGAGGGTTTTGCAATAATACGTTTAAAAAATTCGTCAATAATTAGGTTTCTTGCTGCGAATTCTTCGACTATACGGCGCAGTTGTGACAGAATTATGTCTTGTTCGTCTACAGTAAGTGATCTTTTGTTGCAAAAGCCACTTCGCTAATGAACACGACACAACAACAAAGGGGCGGAACGAGCGCCAGCTATAACATCAACCTAGCCTAAACGAAGGTTCGATCCGCACGTACATAGTCCAAATGCGGTGGCCTTGCACCGGTAGTCCTCATCAGCGTTCGTGTCTCTCCGAGCGGTCGTTCTTGTGACTCAAGAACGGCAGTCGCTGATGCAAAAGAGAAATTTTATTGTGCGAACGCGTCATTTGTCTCCTACGCCAACTTAGGAACAACTTAAAAGTCAAATCGAAGCGAAGTCAATCCAAACCATCGCGGCCTTGCGTATATGTTCGGAACTAATTGCTTACACGTTTGTGTCGAGAGTCAGTATTGGCGCACCCTGTCTCTAAATTTCCACTGTGTCTAGGGATATACGAGGGGGTACCCAAAAGTAACCGGAATTATTTTTAAAAACCTATGTAAGAATTTATTTTTTACAAACCAACCGTTATCACCTAAGAAGTACTCTCCATTACACTTAATACACCTGTCCAATCTGCGATTCCATTCTTCGCAACATTTTTAAAACTCGTCTGTTTGGATGGCTGTTAGCCCCTTTCTCGTTTTTTCTCCCTTCACCTCTACTACGTCGTGAAATCGCAGTCCTTTCATGTTCTACTTCATTCGAGGAAACAAAAAGAAAAAAAAAAAAAAAACGTCGCACGGAGCGAGGTCAGGTGAGTAAGGGGCGTGTGGCAAGGGAGTCACGCTAGTTGAGTTATTTATTTAGAAGTACTGAAGCAATTGCGTAACATTGTGCGACAAAAAAGGCCTGGTTTGTGAAAGTCGATGGACTGGTTTTTTCACCACGAAAATGCACCAGCTCACGCAGCCATGTCAGTGCGCCAGTTTCTGGCAAAAAAATAGCATGACTCTTTTGCCCCTTACTCACCTTACCTCGCTCCGTGCGACTTCTTTTTTTTTTCCCTCGAATAAAGAAGAACATGAAAGGACTGCGATTTCACGACGTAGAAGAGGTGAAAAAAAAAAAAAGACTGAGAAAGGAGCTAACAGACATCAAAAAGGACGAGTTTTAAAAGTGTTGTGAAGAATGGAATCGCAGATTGGACAGATGTATTAAGTGTAATGGAGAGTACTTTTAAGGTGAGAAAGGTTGTTTTGTAAAAAAATTATAAATACATAGCTTTTTAAAAAGAATTCCTGTTACGTTTGGGTACCCCTTCGTATGTGGACTTGATTTACTCTGTTATAGAACTGCGCTCTAGATTTCCTGGACCTTTCATGATGCTTATTTTACAATATTTTTCTTCTTATTATTATTACTATGAGGTGACAAAGAGTAGACGTCCCTGTTATAGGTGACCTAATCTTTCTTTTATTTTGATTTCGATAAATACAAGACTATGTGCGTGTCTAAGAGGTAGAAAAATATTTCATCACTTTTACAGTACTAGAGATCTGCCTTTCCTTTCTCCCCCCCCCCCTTCCCCCCATTTTGAGTTTTTTTTTTTGCTAGTGATCTTCATAAAATTGTGTTCTAACAGCCTTAAAAAATACGCATGTGACCCATAAATCGCATGTTAATTTGATAAAAGCATGTATGTGTGCTTTTTTTCTGCCTTTCTCTTCTAACTTCTCTAATTAAATCTGTCACTGACGGTTAAAGTGGAACGTGCCTGCATAGAAGCCAGCTTCTCTTCAGAGAAAAAAGCCGGCAGATCCCACGCCCTGTGGGAATCTATGTTAGTTGTGCGAAGCAGTGTGCGGGGAGCCTACCAAGTTAACGAAACGACCCTGAGAGCACCAATATGTAGGCGGCTGTTTCATGATCTAGATGACACGCATGTCATGACATTCATGTCATGAGTCCTCAGGAGTCCCTTTAGCTACACCTAAGAGACCTTATGGCGAAAGCCATAGTCATGCTCATGATTATGACTTCGACCATCAACCTTTAGAATTTACCTTCACTTAATACCACATCCGAACCGATTACATTGCTTTTTGAGTGTTAATCTTTTCTCACTCAGTTATTCTCATTTTTGCTGAGTAATGGTCATGACTATGACTTCTACCGCAATCATTTGGTGTTTCCTTCACTTAGTATCAACGTCCGAACCTATTTCAGTGGCTTTTGAGTGTTAATCTTTTTTCGCTGAGTCATTGACGTTTTTGCGGAGTCATGCTCATGACTGACTTCTACCACCATCCTTTAGTATTTCATTCACTTATACCCCTGTCACACCGGCAGATATAACCGCGGTTAAGCTTAACCATGGTTTACAGGGTTAACCTGTGGTTAACGCGAGCGCGGTCTGCCATTGCTACACGGACTTGGTTAAGCAAACCGATGCAATCACGTGGTCCTCATGTGTGCAAAATATTTTGCGCGAAGTTCACTGTGCATAATAAAGAAATAATAGCCAACATGCAGATAAATGTTGCAATAAATATACGCTCACATTTTCAATACTACAAGCCTTTATAACTAAATAATGTTGATGAATTTGGCGAGTTTCACATTAAGTCTTTCAACACTGGTTGCTGTAGCCGGTTTACAGTGGCTAGTAGCCGGTTAGTAGCCTTTACTAGAGCCAGCGCATTCCATTGCGTTTCTTTTTGTTGTGCGTGGTAGTTGCGGTGTGTTAGCAGTTTGTGCGCATTATTTCCTCTGCTACAGGTTACAAGTGTCGTATTGCCAGTAGGCTTTGCTGAGAATAATTCACGTCGTGTGTTTTCTGTGCTCAAGTGGTTTATGTGTGTGATTCGAGTTTTAGCATATATTCGGGCATTCCTTGTGTTCGACCGCAGTGCGGTAAGGTGATCCTCCCAAACGCGTATAAATGTCCTTGTTGTAGCGTCAGGACCGGTTACTGCGCCTTTGGCTCATTGCGATTTCGGACGACGCTGGTGCACTCGCAATTGCCATGGCGTCCGCCATCTTGCCTGTTCGTCGGTTTGCGAGAGTAAACCGAGGTTGTCAAGCTCAGTTTGCGATAACCATGGTTAGGAGGCTAACTACGGTTACGCCTGCCATGTAGCCAGCGGTAACTGCGGTCAGCCGTAACCGTAGTTAGCTTAACCTCGGTTAAGGCTGTCCGTGTGACAGGGGTATTAGTGCCCACGTCCGAACCCATTCCAGTGGTTTTTCAGTGTTAATATATTTTTCGCTGAGTCATTGTCATTTTTGCTGAGTCATGCTCATGGCTATGACTTCTACAAGCATCCTTTATTGTTTCCTTCACTTAGTACCCACGTTCGAAACCAGTTCAGTGGTTTTGAGTGTTAATCTTTTTTACTGGGTCATTGTCATGACTAGAGATGCGAAGTGCGGAAAAAAACGGGAAGATTCCGGAAAAAAACAGTTTTGTTTTCGTTTTTTTCGGTGCAGTTGGAAAAATTGGCCAAAATTTGCGCGAGGAAAAACGTACAGAAATAAAACTTGGGCAACACCCTTCGTTGAACGTGAAAGGGAAACGCAGAACGCGAAACCGAAACGTCGCACATGATACCGAAACAGCAAACGACGGGTGACCACTCGCCATCGATATCACATAATGTCGATCAGCTCCAGCGTCAGCGTGGTTTCGTCATTCGGATGCGGTGTCTCAACTTTTGGTGCCCGTTATTGTTCAATTTTGACTTTCCCTCGTGCACTTGTGCAACTTGGGGCGCAAGTCCGCATATGAAGCCGTGTGGAAGCAGATTCTGCAATGGTACGGCCAATTTCCGACGTGTGGATGCACTTCACGGTCGGGGAGACCTTCACGGTCGGGCGACATCTTGATCCATGTTTCCATAGTCGAAGCCACGACGAAATAGCCACAAAAGAGACATTTCAACGTTCTTTGTTCTAACTGCCGTAACAATTCTAAGAAGCCGCACCCGTCCACAGTCAACTGAACGCGTTCGCGATTATGCTTCTGGCTTGTCTTCGATTTGTTAAACCCTGCATTCATTTGTGAAAAGGCAGAAAGCATTTCACTTCTGTTATTTACATAATCAGAGTTATGGCTTTTGACATTTCGCAAATAACTATTGACCGTAATGCTCAAGAAACTTTGTTCTTTTCCATTTTCCCAAAAATTTCGGAAAAAATGTGAAAAAACAGGTTTTTTCCGATTGCTCAAAATTTCCGGAAATTTTGCATCTCTAGTCATGACCTACATCACACGCATTTCATGACATTTATGTCATGACCTACCACTCATGTTTGTCGTACACTCCTGTCATACTATGCCAATTTTGGTACCTACCAAGTTAGCGAAACGACCATGAGAGCACCAGGACGTAGGCGGCTGTTTCATGAGCTACATGACACGCATGTCATGGCATAGCATTTATGTTCGTCATATACTCTTGTCATAGTATGCCAATTTTGGTACACACCATGTTAACGAAACGACCACGAGAGCACAAAAACGTAGGTGGCTAGATAGATAGATAGATAGATAGATAGATAGATAGATAGATAGATAGATACTGTCAAAGTATCAAATGTTCGCCAAGAAATGCTTCGCATTTAAAAAGTTGATGCGTGCACTGCATTTAATACAAAGTACGAAATTATTATGCGATGGCGATAGTGCGAGTTTGTGTTATATATACTGAGTGAATTTACTCGAAAAGCATTTTTTATTGACCTTTTTAAAAATAATTCACAAATGGAAATACCAAGGTTTGCACACACTGTGCGGCCTTATAGCCATTGGCTAGTAGCGGGGCTAACTCATTTATTACATAAGTTTTCAAAAGTTGCTTGACAAATTGGGGAAAATTGGAAATTTCTTTTTCTATGTGTTACCAGGTACTTTTCCTTTTAAAGACATGAAACTTCTTAATTGGCTTCCTATCAACGTCAGACACATGATGTAGTGCTGCTTTTAAAGAACGTGGCCACGAATTCCGGAAATTTCCAAAAGGAATAAGGATTCACAGATATTTATTTGTGACAGCGGCTGCTCGGTCTATAAAAAAGCTATTGCTTTCATTGACCTGTAGCCATTAAGGAATTTTCTTTTCCGCGCGAAATCGCAACAGACACTGAGCATTGCGATTTTTAGTGGCGAGTGTCAGTTTTAATTTCATCAAGTTCATCCCTCATCAGACTGGTTTCCGTCGAACTCTTCATTATTGTTATTTCTTACAATAACACGTGACGTGAGTAGGCAACAAAGACATTATTTCATTGTCGTTTTACCCACGTTAAAGAGCATCTTCAAAATTGCACAATATAAAATGTTAATTATATGTACAGTTGAAACATAGGCACTTGCGGGCATGACGGTACCTATTCACGTCAATCTGCAAGAACTGAACGAACAAAGATCCAAAACGCGCACATTCTTCTGATCGCGAGATGTATGCGAACCATCCGATATACAAACGGTCTGGAAGTAAGCTAAGATTCCTGCACATATGCGTTTGTGGCGGCGACTCGGTCGAAAAAGGTGCACTTGTTTTCGGGGTTCATGCGCGCCCCGGGCGAGCAGTTGAACGCCTCGGCGAACGGGGCGAAGTTCTGGACGGCCTTGTTGCACTGTCCAGCATGGAGCTTGCTGAGGCGGTCGTGCGCACACATGGCGTAGCAGGCAGTGATGAAGAAGAGCTGTGCCTCGCTCCACCGGATCGACAGTCGAAGGTCCTGGGGCTCACGCACTGCGAGCCATGCCGCGTGGGCGACCTCGATGGCCGGAACCTGCGTCAAATCACACGAGAGGTGGGCACGAAAGAGGGTTCGGGAGATTCCATGCGCCAGCAGCAGCGGGCGAAGGTTCATGCGGTCTATCGCTTCAACGGAAACTGAGCGGCGAAATCACAGTGCATACAAAGGTAAGAGACTTGTTGCAGATCGCTTTCAAGATACGGTGCGCGCGACCCCCCGCCGACGCGCAAAATACAAGTTGCTCGCAGAGCAGAAGCCGCAACCCCTCCCTCCCGAGCTGCCTTCCCGCTGTCCTCCTTTCGCGTGGGAGATTGAGTCACCCGTTCCCCGTCGCTCGTTGCGTTGTTCCTCCGAACGAACCGCACGCGGCCGGTCCATGGCGAGTCGTAAGAGCAACTGATAAGTGCGCTAGCGCGATGTGTACGTGACGGAACGGCTAAACGCCGTTGTCTACACTGTTAGGGGAGAGGCGGGCGAGAGCCCAGAGAGAGTCGGCGGTACAGGCGGCAGAGGCATGCAGGGCTGCGCGCATGCGCCGCAGTGGGAGAGCGAGCACGCACACGCACAGTCTAGGGTGCCTCGATGCCCTCCTCGCCCACCGCTCCCCTTCCACTGGGAAGTCGCGTTTGCTCTCCGCCGTGCGTTCGCTCCCCGCGAAAGCGCGCGTTCCTCGCCCTCGCGCGCTTTCATTCGTACATACAGCATACGGCCAATGAGGGTTTTTTTTCACATCCTGACGCGTCCATCGAAGAGTGAGTCCTCAACAGCTTCGCTGTAAAATGTTATCCTGTTGCCTAATAATACTATATATTTGCAACGGTATGGGTATTAGGCTGCATTTGCCGGCAAGGACGTTTACGGGTGTCATACCAAACGCATGCGACTGTTTTTTATCATAGGCGTTGAAGGTTGTTCAAGTTTCAAATCATATAAAATCAGTTCGTTTATTTCCATTCCTTGTTTACAAATAGAAGCGATACAAGAAAAAACTGTCCCGTTAGCTAGGCAGGCTAAATCTAGATTATGAAAGGCGCATTAATGGAGGTTTTCGAGCTAATCTGCATCAAGCGATGTCTTTACTTTGCGTAAAGAGATAAATGCGCAGGGGTTGTCGTATTTAGCTGTTATCTAAATGCGGTTGTCACTAAGTTCAGGAATATTGGACCTGCTGTCATGCGCTTAGCCGCGAAAAGCCAGCCCGAAGACCAACGCTGCAGTACTCAAGCTGCCATAGAAACGCGCATCACTAGTACCACGGCACTGATTTTGCTTACTAAACGTTGCAACTCCTCCTGTATATAAGGCATCAAAGAAAACGCAAACGACTTTGACGTTATAGAAAATCCTAAATCCAGTTTTCTTTTTTTTTTTACCGAGCTTTTGTGAGGAGAGAAAATAACGCATCACAGATGTAAGAAACAGGCGTTTACGATAGCATCTATTTTTCGTTTCATTCGCAAGTGTTGGCATGTAAGATCAGGAAAGCTAGACTAGCGATTTTATCGTTGATCTATGCGTTGCCAACTGCCTCAGTTTTGCTACCTCCACACTTGTGACTCTGTGCAACAGTGACAAAGTGCATTATCATGAACAACTTGACGAGCGAACAACTCGTTGGAGGATATGGTGCTTCTTCTGTAATGTGATTTCTTAAATGTAGTGGCATTTAGTAGTAAGCATGTAAATTCTGCTCGCAGTTGGCGGCTCTGTCTGATTGTGCAAGCAAAGAGGCTCGGATATTGTACATGGAAACAATGCCAATTGCGACCTCTTTCCTATAACTGCTCACAAAACCAACCAAACGTTTGTTCTGTCGCCGTGTTTATAAGTGTTTTAAACACAAGGGTTGCTTCAACTTTCTCCTTTTTTCTCGCTCCATGCCTCAGTGTGTTCTATTTGCTGCGGAGTTACCTCAGGAAATGGGCCGCTGTCACTGCGGCGGAAGGTTCCGTCGTTTGGGTCGCGGCTGGAGATGTGTGCTCGGCATCGCACGCGCTCGTCGTACTCGCCTGTGGTCTTGGCCGAAAGCAAGGAGTCCACGATGCTTCCGTTCGCGTCCACCGTGATACCACTCACGTCGATCGCCTTGACCAGCTGGTGGGCGAACTGGTATCCCAGGCCGCCGTAGAACATAGCCTTGGTGCCCTTTGGAAGCACAGACAGTTGTATACATTGTGTCGCAGCTAGGAAGAAAAACACACGGTGCCAGATACGGTTATAATACCTTTGGTGTTCGGTCGGCAGACTTGTGACGAACGAGCACCGTAATTGTATCTCGCCCCATGTCTTTTTCTTAATTTTTTTTCCTTATGACAGCTTGGTTAACTACGTTAGCTGGAAAACCCTATATAGTGACAACAGAGAACTTGCGGAAGTGGAACATTTGGGAAGGGCAACACGGCTCTTGTGTCTTGACAGTTGCGCCCACAGTTGCCACGTAAGGTTCATTACCAAATCTTGTCCCATTTGCGAAGTAAATACCCTGTATAGAGGTTTGTCAGTTCAACCTGGAGCTTCTGTTACCGCCACATCGTAGGCCAGGAACGGAGTATACGTCGTATGGTATGAAACGCGCTTGGTAAACGAAAAAGTGGCCGTCCGTCCCCTAGTGGTCTCTCATGCTATGCTAGAGTTGTGGCCATGGAGTGCCTACCCTCTTGGAAAACACGGGGAATCCGGGAGATGGAAATTCGAGACGATGAGCAACACGAGAGCAAGGTGAGAGTAGGAGCCAACGATTCGCCAAGAGGAGTTGTCGCCTTGAAGAAAAGTCCACTTGTCGTAACGTTGGCTCCTGCTCTCACCTTGTTCTCGTGTTGCTCATACCCTCTTGGAAAGTTGCACAGTACACTAGTGAAAACACTGAATATGTAAGCTGTCGTTTTGGCGCAAGGTTATCGTCGTGACGCGCCAGTACGCATATCTTCTTAATGGAAGCGGCACAGTTAGACCGCCTCCGGTAATACGGGAGCTCTTGTAGTAAACCTTGCGGATTTGGTAAACCCGAGCCACAGCAAACAGATAGTGGTAGAGCATCGGGTAAATATTGTAATGCGCTCGTGATACTGAGGTCTTTCGAACATTTCGTAAATGAGGCCCAAAGTCTTGCATACTATATAATATATATATATATATATATATATATATATATATATATGGCTTATGGCTTATTTCGGACGACCTAACCAGGGAAAGCTATTAATCCGAACATTGTACCTAAGCGCAGTCAGCGCGTCTTATGCTTGCGTATCAAGCAATGCGTTTTTTTCTTTCCACCCGTGAAGGGAGCTTGACGCAACACAGAATATATTAGCAAGAATCAAACACCGAGTGTTTGTTCAATACATCGATCCGTAACACGTAACGAGGATATTTCGCCTCCTAGGACCTTGCAAATGCGAGTAATTGATTGCGAAATCGAATAAATAAGTGACTTTGGGCTCCGCAAACACCCCAGAAAGTGGCAGTAGCGCGCTCCTAAATTCCACCGAATTTGATTTTATCCGAGAATATACGCACCCACCGCAGCCATTTCTTTACTATGATCCACGTGTCAACGATCTGATTCCTGTTCCATACCTCTGGAGTTTCATACCTTAGGGTAATAGAGAGGCTTCGCAAGCGCCGCCATAGAGACGAAGAGGGTGTTGATCACGTGCTCGTAGCGCACGTGCGGAAGCACGTAGCCACCGGGCGTGGCGGAGTGGTCGTCGCCCTCGGCCGTGCCCAGCAAGCGCCAAGCCGCACGGCGCGTCCGCACCCACAAGTCGACCAAGGAGTCCGCCGCCCAGTCCGGGAAACCGGCGTACGCGCGGGCCAGGCCTTCGTCGGTGAGCATCTCGGCGCGAGGCCACAGCACGGTCTCGACGCTCGCCAGTTTGAGCGCAGCTGCGCGCCGGCTCTCCTCGTCGAACCACGCTGTGGAGGACGCCTTGTCGACGGCGACTCGCACGAGGCCGCGCAGACGCTCCGCGATGCTGTCGCGGTCGGCAGCCGAGAAACGCGACACGGCAAACATGGCGCTCACGAGCAGCCCGTAGACGGTCTCTACCTGAGAAGGTACGTCGACGGCGAGGCACGTCACAGAGTGAGCTTTTAAAAAAAACGTCTGAAGGATAAGTGAAGTGCGGGTGTTTAAAGCGAAGCCTTCTACGTCTCACTGATTCGTCCGTGAGCGTCGAAAACACACTGCAGGAAAGCCAACTTACACAATGGAACTGTCTGCGCATCTGCGCACACAATAGACAACGGCGCTCGACGTATGTATCGTATGTATCGTAGTTTACATTGGTAATTGTATGTCATGAGTAAAAGGCCGGAGGCGAAATAAAAGAAGACAAGGACGATGTGATCGAAGCGTTCCGAACGGCGCGAGCGCGCGAGGCGCGTGATCCGAGCTGTCATCGGGGGAGAAACGGCGTTGTCTGAGCATTATCGACGTGGCTCCGGGCCAGGAAGGTCGCATCGCCAGCACCGCACTGGCGACGGGAGACTTGGGGGTCTGGCCGAGTCCGGCCAG
Source organism: Dermacentor silvarum (assembly GCF_013339745.2). Classification (NCBI taxonomy): domain Eukaryota; kingdom Metazoa; phylum Arthropoda; class Arachnida; order Ixodida; family Ixodidae; genus Dermacentor; species Dermacentor silvarum. The sequence goes on from NC_051154.1 coordinate 285,713,064, forward strand.
ACCCCCAAGTCTCCGAGACGGGAGACTCCAAGACCCCCAAGACGGGAGACTTGGGGGTCTGACCGAGTCCGGCCAGACCCCCACATCACATTGTACCGATAAGAACAATGGGAACTGCAACGCCACGCTACCCAGACGAACTGTGTATATCTGCATTGCATTACCTGCGTCACGCAATGCATTCCTGGCCGTCACCATGGGTAGGCCGCCGTTGCAGCGCACGGTCGAAGAGGCTGCCGTACGCGAACGTAAGCGCCAGCGCGATCGTGCCGGTAAGGCCGATCCCGTGTATCGGCAACGGCAGTGCCTCTGACCGTCTACCACAGCGATCACAAGGCAATACTGTGCAAGTGTAGAGTCGTCCGTGAAAGTGTGATTGTATGCGTGTAATTAACGGCTACATGATCTAAAATAAAGGCTATGCAACTTAACGAAATGTGTCTTCATTCAACTTCAACGTTCCAAAAATCCAATCCTAAACAAGCAATCAAATCACGTATGCATCGCATCTGGTCGCTCAGCATTTCTTGGGTTTGTTGCGTGGTCGTTGGCTTTGGACTTTGACTTTTATTCAGTTTGCATGGGAGAAAGCTTCGCGTTCAACCGTCTTTCTTTAAGAAAGGGGCTTCGGCTTTTCAGCACTTGTCCTTGTCCCTTCGTTTCTCCACGCTGGTTCGCCATCGATAATGCAGTATACCAAGATGCTCAAGTAGCCATTGTGTTAAGTTAAGCTATAGTTGGCAACTCGTGCTAACAAATCAACGGCGCCAGCGAAATGCAACGCTGACAGAAAGTACACCTGTACTGGCGTCTTTCCGCTCGCGCTGTTGATTTGTTGAAGGGGTAGCCAAGTTAGCTGACAATATACCACTGTGACGAGAAACCACTTTGAAAAATACGTGGTTGTTGTTGCTGGGCTTTTCCTGGCAGCATCGGCTGCCAACTATTTCCCGTAACATGTACAGACGTCCGTAATTTCATTACACAACACTGCAATAACGCGCCGTCATATTTACAGTAGTTTCCCGCAAAAAATACATACGTATGCAGTTTCTTTCCATGACACCGCCAGAACACGCCAACATTACAGGAATTTGCCATAAAAAATACAGAAGTCTGGAATTGCATTCCATAGTACCACAATCACAGGCTTTCATTTTTACAGCAAATGCCCATAAAAAATGCTGGTTTCTGTAATTTAATTTCATGGCATCACAATAACATGCTGTCATATTTACAACGATTCTAGCAGGTGTTCTGTAAGTAATTGTGCTTTTAGATAAAAACAAACCTGCCAAAATTATTATTCATCATTACTAGAGTATACCAATTACAGAAGACAGTTGGGCTAGTTGGTGCTTATTACAGACTTGAGACATCATTAACTAGCGCGAAAAAGACAACGAACGACGGCAAGAAGCACACAGGACAGAACGCATTTCCGGACACAGAGGCCACTTTCCGGATACGCTTCTTCCGAGGGTTCAATGTTACTAAACATTTCGCCCAAAAAAACTCACAAATGTTTGAAGCCTCACGAGTTCTTCTCCAGAGCGAAGCTTCGCCATAGAAACTTCGCTATAGTATCCCGTTTACTCGAAAAGTGTCCTTTAATAGCCTTGCTGCAGAGCCTTCCTGCTTTATCAGGTACCAGTTACTTTAAAGTTTACTACTTATACATTTGATCTGAAGCAAGAAAAATTGAAAAAAAAACTCAGAAGGTGGCTGGAAATAAAACTAAGGCAACAGCTGATGCCAAGATGAAATTATATTAGCTTTTATTTAAGGTATATTAGAAGTCCCTGTAGGTCAAGAAAGACGGGAAGCAGTGTAAGCCAACAAACGATGCAAATAGACTGAAAAAAATAACGAACAAGTGCAACTCTATAGTGTTAGGCTACAGTGCACCAGTAAATTACCAATACCTCGAATTGGCAAACTATGTTCGAGTATGCATTTAGAACGGTATCTAATGGGCCTAGCAATACACCGGAACCACGTAGTACAAAGTGTATTGGCTTATTGCTCTTCCCGGGCAGTAATTTTAAATTTTAGGGCACAACAATTTACACAAGAGGTAAAGTGGATAGCAAGTTTGGAATGTAGGCCCTTCATACTAACTGCAGTGAAAGCATTAAAAAGCACCTTATTCTGAAATACTGACGATTGACGTTTGCATCAGCAGAAATGCTGCTGACTTAAACTCCTATGTCAAGTAAGTCAGACGGTAGAAAGTAACTGGTTTATTCACAACACAGTTTGCTGGCAGTGTTGAAGAACAAAAGGCATTTGAGGCTATAACTTAAATCTTGGGTAAGTCCACGCTGGAGAAAGGCAGGATGCTTGAGCTGTGGGGCAGAGAAGGAAACACAAAAGTATACAGGATGTTTTTTTTAGCTACACGAAATTTTTAAAATTAGAAAAATATAAATCTTGGTCACGTTATGTTTATCATTCGAGTGCACAGATTGGCGGCCTCTAGATTCAAAGCAATTTCCGCACTGACGTGCGTAATTAGCGAAGTTACGGTAATCAACTTTCTAATTATCAACAATAGGTGGCTACAGCAAATGAGTACTTTGGGGCCCGTCCTCGACCCTACCTATCCCAACAATCAAATTTTGAATAGCGGCCTTCATGTGGGAGCTACGCGAACATTTAGATCCCCTTGGCAGGCTCCTTGAAACCGAAACTGGCCGCAAAAAGAGCGTCTGTGTCGTCGATGTCGCCGCCCCCGCGCCTTTCGTCACGTCTCCGAGGTCACCGCTGGTCCGGCCTCGCGAGCAGCTTCCGTTATCTCCGTGCTGTCTGCTCGCGAGGCCGGACCAGCGGTGACCTCGGAGACGTGACGAAAGGCGCGGGGGCGGCGACATCGACGACACAGACGCTCTTTTTGCGGCCAGTTTCGGTTTCAAGGAGCCTGCCAAGGGGAACTAATTGTTCGCGTAGCTCCCACATGAACGCCGCTATTCAAAATTTGATCGTTGGGATAGGTAGGGTCGAGGACGGGCCCCAAAGTACTCATTTGCTGTAGCCACCTATTGTTGATAATTAGAAAGTTGATTACCGTAACTTCGCTAATTATGCACGTAAGTGGGCAAATTGCTCTGTATCTAGAGGCCGCCAATCCGTACACTCGAATGCTAAACATAACGTGACCAAGATATATATTTTTTTATATAGATATATATATATATATAGTTAAACCAAATAGGAAAGAAACTCAAAACCGTAATTCTTAAAATTGTGAAATAGGCAGTAATATGGTAAAATATCAGCTGTTGCCGAGCAAGCCCGATGAATGAGCAACAATGTGCGTGAAGGCCACCACGCTTCATTGGTAAAGGCCGACCGCGGATATTGCGAAAATGCACTGACTTCTTTGTTGATAAACATTGTTACGCTGAACTCTTGGTTAAACTACAGAGCGTGACCTAGTTTACTTGCAGTTGATACCGCATTGATTGAAGTTGGATATCCAGTTTACTACCCAATGATCCCGTGAAGTTGGAATTCCTGATAAAACGAACAAAATTACAAGTTTCCTTCATGTGCAAGACATTTCAATAGCATTTGCGCTTTATCATAATTCCACAAACTCGATCACACATGTTCGAGTCTAAACAACTGCATTCGTGAACTCAGTTTTTCTGAATGCGAAAAATAGGACACGTCAATGCAGCCTAAGCCACAATTTCACGAGAGCAAAAAGCAGAAGTGCAAGATAATTTTGTAGAACTGCCCTCGTTACCGAAATGAGGAGCATGTCCCATAAGTGTGTCTGCCTGAAAATGGCAAGCTCTCATGATGTTCCCTCGCGTGAAATGAACGACAAATAGAAGAAAGCATGGATGCATGCTTCGGGCTACGCACAGTGGCACATAAAGCGGAGAAACGAGAGCGAGGACACGTGCTGGCGTAGTTTAACACAACTAATAAAGAAAAAAATCTAAAGCAAAACACTTGGGCTACTCTACGCGAACAATCGATAACACCAGCATGACCATCAGATAACACCTACACCAACAATTTCCTCGAGGCCCACAACACCAACACCCAGTTCGCACTGCAAATGCACAGTACGTTTTAACTTTGCTAGTGCCAAGCTTTTTTTTAAATTTTTTTGAGTAAGCACAACTCTCAAAACACTATCAAACTCAAAGCGTACTCACCGAACTGTAGCTGCCTGGCAGATGTAGAAGACAAAATAAACGTCGATGCGAATTCTCGCTTTTCCCATCTAATTCGCTGTCGCTTGTAGTCTTTGCTTTTGCAATTGTAATGGCTTTAGGTATAGAGCAACTAACACAGCTGTGGGCATTGGTAAGCGGCATGGTGCTTCCGTAAGTTGTTTGTCCAGACCTATTTGTAAATATTTTAGCATTTTCCAGCCGTTCTCTTTTCTCTTTTGTCCAGTCGCTGGTCAGCGTATGCTAGCGACTGGGCAGGTTTTTATTTATAATATTTCACAATATGGTGCAAGGTGCTGTTAAGCTTTCGTGGAGACTACTGCCAGAATTAGCACTGTATAGTTGTAGCGAAACGTAGCTCCGTGCTGGACGTTGCTCTTGGTAATTCCCACTTTCATCACACGAGGTCGGTCACGAAGACGTTGAGTGCGTACAAAGGGTGCGACTTCTGAAAGTCCGTGAGCAGCATTTAAAATCATATCCTTCTTTAATATCGTGCAACCTGCGAGCTTTGCTACACTTGAAACTCGCACCACTGGTGCTTAATTCTAGCATTCCTAACGAGATTTCTTTAAAAATCCCGCATAAGCATTTACCTCAATTACCAAAGAACTCTAGCGAAATTCAAGTTAATAGCCCATATGCGCGCATTATACATCGGGAAAGGTCTGTGACTGAACCCATTGCACAATACTGCCAGCAGAGTCGTGAGGAAGCCGCCACGGGGTTTTACAGTAACTGCCTTCGCCATACCTACGCTGAGCTCTATCGGGGTCACTGACATACTATACTCGGCAGATTAACTCTTACTTGTTATGCCAGAAACGATTGTCACTAATTCAAGCGCAACGCAGCAACACGGGTGAAATTTTACTTCCAAGCTGAAAAAGTGGGATGGAAATTTTCATACTAGTAATTGCTCCGCCATTTTCGTAGAACTGCTCTTCAGGATGTGCTACGGCTTTCTTCATGAAACTTTAACCAATGAAACTTCGCATATTACTTCAACTATGCCGTAGGGGTGTCTGGATGAAGCAAATCACAAAATGAACCTGTCCCATCTGACAAATATTTCTTGGTGTATCCAAAGGCGGTTGTGTTCCATTTAAACTGGGTGAGCTGCGGTGCCCTATTAGCCTTCTAGATGCTTCACCTAGACATTGGCCTAGCTCTGTGACGGACAGTTTTCGGATAACTGGTGCATTGCTTCACTCCAATGACAATGCTTCTGGCGTTTGAGGCTCTGTTGTAGAGCTTTTGCTTAAAGTGCGCGCTTCGCTTGCATCTCACCGCGCTTTGACTTCAACCGCAACGACAACAACGCTAGACATCCATTGCCATGATTCCTTCTTGACGCATAGCAAGCATGCCGTTGTTCAGGAAAAACAATTCACGATATCTGGTCCAATGGAATAGCGCTAACCAATTCCCTGTTTTGGAATAAACGCAAAAACAATGAAACATAGTTTTACAACCTTTAAGTGTGGATGCTGACCTTGTAGCGCAGTGAGTCTTAGGATTACGAACGCTTCTGTACACGAAAATTTTACCTCGGTTTAATAACAACGATTGGGTTCTCAAATTTTGCAACGGGCTTACGGAGATAGCTAGCGTGAGGATGGGATGATGTCACGTATCTATTGTTAAATAAAAACAACTTTGTTTATATTCATGTTACCCCAAAGGCAGGGGAAATTAGGGATCGCAGGTAAAAGGTTTCGTCACTGCAGTGAATATAAAAACATGATGATGATGATGATATTACCCCGAAATTCATTTATAACCTTTAGGTGTTTAGGAGAAATGTTCATTGAATATTACTAAATTGTTTTACTGAACGCTTGTGTCCAGCATGTGTCAGTGATTGTGACATAGAAGAATCTGATGCCGATGCAGTTAGGTATACATATATAGTTGAGAAGATTGTGTTCATGGTTATGGGTCTGGGCGTTGATCACGAGACATGAAAGAACTTATTGAGGAGCTGACCACACAGGAACTTGCTCAACTTCACCGTGAACAACAAAAGGCTCATGCCAAGGAACTTTCTACTGACGAAGAGGATGACAGGGAGGTTGCTAGAGCGGTGCCATCGAATCTATTCTGCGGAAATTAAATGAGTGCCAGGACTCCTTTGAGAAGCATCCCCCCAATACAACTGTAACGAACAAAGCGTTGAACCTGATGAATGACAACGTGGTCTCTGATTTTCGAAGGAAATTCCACAGCACAAGAACAAACTGAGTCACATCAGACATACTTTTTTTGCGACAACTGAACCCGCAGGCAAGAGACAAAGCAGAGAGCAGGAAGCTCCTTAAGCATATCCCCACAATGTTCTTAGTGAGAGTGCCTATCCCTTCAACCAATAATCGCCTGCCACCAACCCACCCCCCTGTCCCTCCCACCAGAAGAATGCGTGTGTTCGCTGTACTTTACTGTATTGCACTGCACAGCACTGAACAGTGAACTTGTATCAATTGGTATTCGTGTTAAAATAAATTTTGTTTATATCCCAGGAGTCTTAGCTGATTAACCATATGTACATTGTGTCCTATGGGATACTGCTTCGGTTCACGACCAATACAGTTCGGTACCCGAAATTATACTGTATCGTGCCACGCACTGATCACACTTGCGCGCCACTTTCAGCGCATGCGCAGTGCCCCGGCGCCTTCACTTCCATCCCCGGGAGAGCTTATGAAGCTAGCGACATCATGCTATTCTAAAGCGTCCTAGTATGGACACTTCAAGCGGATTTCTGCCGTCGGCGTCACCGTTGTCGTCGCCGTCGCCATGAGGTTCCGTATAAAGTCCAAGGGCGATAAAATCGCCGCCGCGCGCCGTATGTGCGAGTGAAAGTACGCGGGGGACGCGCGCTACCACGGAGAGCGAAAGCACGGCGGAGAGCAAACGCGACTTCCGTCGCGCGAAAGGCCGTGGGGGTATGGAAGGGAGGGAGGGGGGCGACGCTGTGCTGAGGCACCAAATGCGTATCTTGCAACCGGGCGCAAGGGGAACTGGTCACTCAATCTCCCACGCGAAAGGAGGAAAGCGGGAAGGCAGCGTGGGAGGGAGGGAGGGGGCAGCTTTTACACTGCCAGCAACTGCGCTTGCACTATGCGCCGGTGCGGTTGTCGCGCGCACCGTATCTTGAAAGCGATCTCCACACGGCTCTGACCTTTGTATGTGCTGTGCATTCTCTGCCCAGTTTCCGTTGAAGCGATAGACCACATGAACCTTCGCTCACCGCGGCGGCTTCGCTTGCTGCCAGCGTTTTGACAGTGGTTGTCTGCGGTCATCGAGTGGGATCTATTCATGTTTCCTTGTGCGCGCTGACACCACGCCTGTTAATTCAGTTAGTAAGCGAATGTGTCCAAGTTTATGCAGCCGATAAAACTACTATCCCTACTCCGAATAGCTCACTACTAATTTGCCATCGTAATTGATGCTTCGCCTTTCGGGCGAAACTGCGACATTTTTTTTTAATAGCGGAGCTGTTTAAGCCGGCCGTAATTTGTGCCGCGTTCCGCAAAACCTCACCGAGCTATGACGTCACTGCGTTGCCTAGCAACCCCGTACCAGCTGTGCGATATAGCTTCGCCAGACTCCGCGCCTAGACACTGCGCGCAGCGCGTCTGCTCCGCTTGCCATAAACGTTCCGTGTAGCAGGCGTGAAGGCGGGGTTGCTAGTGTGCGGGCGGTAGTAGCAGCCATGGGGAGACCGAGCAAAACTTAGCAAAACCTAGCAAGACCTGGCAAAACCTTGCAAAACCTACTAAAAATTTGCAAAACCTAGCAACACTTAGCAAAACTAAGCAAAAACTACCAAAAACCTAGCAAGAGCTAGCAAAAACTTAGTAAAACAACAAGAACTACATGATCGTCACTCCGCTGTTATTAAGCCTTGCGCAACGCAGCGCAAGCTTTCATTTTTTTTCTTACGCTTCTAGGGGAACATAAACATAAGCGTTCTGATTGCACGAAATGTGTCATAGAAGCCCGTATTGTTGCACGAGTTTATTTATTAGAGCTTTGGCCATGATATAATACGTATGAAAATTCACCTGGTTGGACGGTAAATGTCTCGTATTCCGGCAACACGCAGAAAATGCCGAACATTCCAATGTGACTGTGGCCGCGACTAACCGGATTATTTGTATGGATTATAAGGTAACGCGACAGGGTTAAAACTTTCTTTTTTCTTAACCCACCATGGTTTGATTCTATGGCGCTTTGATTCTATGCACGAGGTCGCAGGTTTGTTTCCCGGTCGCGGCGGCCGCATTTAGACGCGGGCGAAATGCAACAAAGATGGTGTCTTAGATTTAGGTGCACCTTACAGAACCCCAAGTGGTAAAAATTGTTGCGGAGCCCTCAACTACGTGGCGACCTTCTTAACTCACTCTGCAGGTCCTGTGCGTTACATCCGACAATTTAATTTTAAAATCTTCCTAATGGCAAGTTCGTGAATGAAAAAAAAAAAACAATGCCTTTCAAGAATTGTTTTCCTATTTGTCGTTCTTTTTTTGTGGTAAATTAATGCAGCTCGTCAACATGCTGCTACCGAATGTGGCAATAAAAAATTAAATATCAGCGCTAACGACTTCAAGTTCAATGCGGCGGCACTTGTTCAACGAATAAAGAACGTCACTGTCGGAAGGCACCTCGGTAGCGCAGAAGCGCTCTCGTTCTGCGCCGCCGTCCCAGTGGAGCGAGTCGAAACGGCTGCCGTACGCGGAGACAAGGAGGATGTGCGGGTTAGCGATGGCAGCGTGCTCCAGTACGAACAGCCAGGCCAGGTGTGAGAGCACGTCGAGCTGACCATGACGCCGCAGCACCGATCGCACGTCCTCCACGAAGGCAGAGTCAGTGAACATGACGACGTCGTCGTCGGAAATGCCCGGGAACACGTCGACGAGCTGCTCGGACAAAGGCTCGGCATCGATGACCGCTGAGCTCACCTGCCCAGAAGTGATGGAAGAAGAAAGTCGAGTAGAACTATATGTGACAAAAGCTGCAACCATCAATACTGATATTGCTCAAATGCTGGCCCCACCGAGTAACCCCAAAATCAGACTCAGCGAATGTGCATAACTCCGTCAGTATAGGGCGTTGGCTAAAAGCTTGTCTCGAGTGGGAGAGCGCACACGCTAATTTACCGCATATTGTGCTACTATGGTGGCCCAATATGCAGTTATAGTTGCAATAGATGGCTTGCACTGACGTCATCGATGCGCCTTATTGGAGAACCATCACTGTGATAAGCTTCGTCCGTGACGTCATGTGCAAGCTATTTATATTTACAATAGTTACAATATCCACATTACGATATAGTTACAATGTTCACAACGTACAGTACATATACTACACGTTTTGAATTAAGTGCGAGTGTAGCTGTACAAATATAGAGGCATTGTACCACCTTTGTTGGCTGACGCGGAAAAAGAAAACAAAAAAGAAACAAAGGCAGTACATGAAGATAAGAAGGAGATGTTTTTGTTCTCGTCCAATCACTCTTCATAACGTGGCTGATGTCAGAAAATGTATAATACGGAAACATTTGCGACCTAATTTTCGTATACGGCTATTTTATATGCAAACTTAAGTTCGAAAAGTGCGAATGTGTTCCCCTGAAAATTTGCAGGAGGTTTAATTGAGGGCGCTGAAGCACAAAGGCCGATTTCTCAATTTTCTGTTCCCTGTGAGTATTGTTTAACGAACCAGTGTAGAGCAACATTGGGGCAAAACTAAAACAATAATGCGACGAAGAACCTCTGTAGAAAGGAAGTGTGAGCTCAATTGGAAATATCAGCTTAGATAATAAGCTCTTATTTCACGTGGCTGAATGCTCAAAAATAAACTTCAACACTTCTTGAAGAGTGCTATTTCTTGTTCAGCGCGCGGCTGGATCAGAAAAAAAGGAAATTAATAATACTTTATACTAGACTTTATTTATAGAAATAATAATAAAAGCGTTGTACAAGCGTTGAACTTCTTAATTTGGCCTTCTGCTTTAATTTATCCCAGATTGTCTCAGAACATACTAAGGTGTGTGCGGATACTTCCTCAATCCTAGATCTTGTATTTCTTTCTGAGCCATTACATTGCTATCTTTCTAGCTGCTGGGTTGAGGGTGGAATGTCTGACCACAAAATGGTTATCACATGTTTTAGGCTTGATGCGAGGATCTCAGTGGTCCGCTTGCGAAAGTTGATCCCGAATTTTAAAGATGCTGATGATGTATGCATACTAGATCACCTTGCCTCATCATTTGAAGACTTCATTACTATGTACCGCTCTGGTGAGAGCGTTGACAAACTCTGGGATCATTTTTCCAACGTGGTTCAACATTGCATAAATTGCTGTGTTCCGCACCGTCTTAACAACATTAGAAAAAGAAATCCATGGGTAACCAGCGACATTACTCATGCAAAAAGAAGGGTAAAGCGAAGGCGTCTGGTGCTACACAGTCTGGTAGCCCACATACCATTAATGTTATCAAGAGTATGGGCCAGGAATTGAAGGAACTTATCAAAGATTCAAAATCTAACTTCTTCAACACTACCTTGGTATCCTTCCTCCAAAGGTGATCCTAGTAAATTCTGCAGATATGTCAACCCATCGCCCCGCACTGCCGTACTGCCTGTAAGAATAATACTTTAGATAGAGCTCAGTCTTTTAACAGTTACTTTTCTACCTTTTATACTAAAGATAATGGCTCCACACCTAACTTTGACGAAGTTCCCAATCAACCCCCTATGAATGACATTGAAATAAATGAACAGGGTGTATTAAATTTCGTATTGAACATTGATAGCAAAAAGAGTCCAGGACCCGATAACATTCCTAACGCGTTTTTGTATACATATGCGGAGTGGACCACTAAATACTCAACTAAATACTCAGTTAAATACTCACTAAATACTCAGTTATCTATCAGTCTTCAATTTCTACTGGCTGCTTCCCATCTGCTTGGAAGTTTGCGAAAATTGTTCCTATTCACAAAAAGTGGTAATAAGTTGGATGTTAATAACTATAGACCTATTTCATTAATTAGTACATATACCAAATTACTAGAGCATATTTTCTCCAAACAATTATCTGTATACCTCGCTGATTTCAATATCTTACATTGCTGCCAACATGGTTTCCGTAAGCAGCACTCGACAATAACTCAGTTGGTTGAATAAACACATGATCTCGCAAGTGCCTTGAGCGAACGCAAACAAGTAGACATGATATTCCTTGACTTCACCAAAGCCTTCGATAAAGTTTCCCACCCTACATTGCTCCTAAAGATTGATAAAATTTTCAAAAATCCGATGATCACTAAATGGTTTTCATCCTATCTCTCAAACAGAAAGTAGTATGTTGTGCTTGAAAACTGTCGCTCTGATCCCACAGTGGTACTATCCGGTGTACCTCAGAGGAGCGTTTTGGGTCCACTGCTGTTTTTATTTTCATTAATGATATGCCCAATAATATCACAGTACCCATTCGGCTGTTCGCAGACGATTGTGTCATGTATAACAATGTAGAAAATCCCGATGACCAGGCTCTTCTTGAATTAAACTTGCAAAAGATTAAAACCTGGTGTGACACATGGCAAATGCTATTAAACACAAAAAACCTGTTGTCATGATAGTTACGAGAAAAAAAGATTGCGATGTCATCATCAGTGACTCGAAGACTGCTATCCGGAACTTCAGTAGCGGCTACATTACAAACCTCGCGCACTCTCTACTAGTCGCTCACCCGCCAAAAAACTACATCGCTCTCATCTGGACTCCAGCACATCAAGGACTACCAGGCAACGAAATGGCTCATGCCGCTGCTCGAGGATTCACGGACCGAGTGGACGGAAATGTGGGCCTTACCCCAGAAGCCAATGACTCCCAACAACAGACCAATAAAGACGCACTCATCACATTCCACGAAATTTGCACACATTACAAACACCAACGCCTAACGTATCCACCTCTCTCTGTGTCGAGAACGCGCCAGAGAGAAATATTGTGGCGCCAACTACAAACTCGCCCTTTTCTTACCCCACGCACTTTGAACTTATTCTTTCCCGACACATACCCGACACCCAAGTGTCGCTTCTGCCCTGTCCAAACAGAAAAAAGAATCTCTGTTTCATACATATTCCATTGACAGCACTTCCTTAGCAAGAGTTTCCGCTCATAGGTATCTTGGTGTTACTATTGCGTACGACTTAAGATGGAATGTTCATATTGAGGACGTGTGTACCAAGTCACGCAATGCACTATGGTCCTTAAGAAGACGCATTCACAGCGCAACTCCTGAAATAAAACTACTGGCATACAAAATGGTAATTAGACCTATCTTGCAGTACGCCAAAATAATATGGGACCGTTATACGGTAATGAATAAATCTAAACTTGATAAAATTCACCGCCTCGCTTTAAGGTTTTTTTATAAGTATCGGCGGCATGACTCCCCTCAGAAAACAAAATTGCCAATCTACCCTCTCTAGAATCTAGAACTTCCCTCGAAAAACTAAAATTTCTCTTTCTTGTCATTCGTGATCTCGTTAGCATAAATAAAAACGATTACTTTATCATCCAACCAGACACCTATTTCAGGCACAGACACAGTATGTACATTCCCCCTCCCTCTGTCTTTAATGATTTTTTTAAATTTAGTTTTTTCCCTAGGGCTATCAATGAATTGAACGGGCTACCATACACTATAGTGAAACTATCATCAATAGGTGAATTTCAGCCAAAAGTTAAGTCTACACATTTTACATAATTTGTCCCCTGTGACCTCAATTTGTTCATGAGTATACCTCAATAGTGCGTTTTCCAGAAAGTGTTCGTCCGTCAGAATATTTGCTCAACTATGAAGACAGTAATAAAAGTGCAATGTTCGAATTCATACCGCATGTTACTTTTGCTAGGGTCTGTGACACTTTATTTGTATGTCTTTCTATGCATCACCTTTTGTATGCCACTTTGTGTTCCTTTGTCTACAAAACACTTCTCTGATCTTGTATACCTAGTAACTGCTGTTTTCATCTGTTCTTGCACCTAGAAAATCAACATTGAAGTACGATGTTCCACTACCTGGCAAGGAATGTAACACTTTTTTACGTTCTTTTTGTACTTATTCCACTCTTGTAATGACCCATTGTGGGTTGACAGTATAAATAAATAAATAAATAAATAAATAAATAAATAAATAAATAAATAAATAAATAAATAAATAAATAAATAAATAAATAAATAAATAAAATAAGTTGTAGCATAGGGTCGTATGTGTATGTACAGACTCACGGCAGTAAGTTCTCGCTGCAAAGTTTGCACCATGTGTACTGGCATAAAAGGCACCTGCATAATCGCTGGTGTCTTGTACTTCTTCTTGAAAGCTTTGAACAGGGTGCCCAAGATGTCTCGCTGCGTGGTGAAACTTTCCACGATGATGCTCTCGTTCAGCGACGGCGACACGTCGGACGTCGTCTGCTCGTACAACTCTTTCCAGTAGGCCCGGTACTCCTCGTACGAGATGGCCTGCGGCATCACCAGAGATATGAACTGCTGCGGGCTACCGAAGACTTACATGGGACAGTATATACGCTCTTAGCATGGTAACGTTTAGGTTAACCTAGAAGGGGAAGTAGCATATAAAATATTGGTTGAGTTTTCATTTCGGAATTTTTGTCAATTGCCACTGCGCCTAGAGTTTACAATGGAAGCAATATATTTATATTTATACAAATATACCAGTATAAGTAAATGTGCCAGTCTTATAAATGCCAGCACAATTACTCAGCATTCCGGTGTAATAACTACACTGTCACGCTCTCGAAGTTTTATGACAGTCGTTTAATAATTGGCCTTTGTCAAAAGACCACTTCGTTGTTGACCAGGCTTGTCGTGTGGCTGTATTATGGAGCCTCTTTAAAAACCTTAGCTCGAAAGAACCAGTGATTGAGAGGGACAGTGGTTTAAGTCACAGTCACTTAAGTTTTCATGTAGCATGAAGAGTGCCATGGAAACCCTTAAACAGGCACCCGGCAAAAAGACTCGCGAAGGGGTATTTAAACTTTTGACAAAAACTGCAATAAGTTGCAGCGCTGTACACGCGCACAGAAAGACACAATGACCATGCGTGTACCAAAATACTAATGTCTTCTGGTGCCCTCACGTATGTCATAGCAAGTTCAGACATATTTTGACTGCGTATGGTCTCATTAACGAAGCACTCGTCGCATCCATTCTGGTTTGACGCAAAGGCACTTCTCAAGCGGAAGGTGGCACCGGACTTTTCTAGACTCTGTAGAAAGGGGCGTCATCGAATTCCCAGAATAAAATACTCATTACTGCATGTGTCGTTGATAGCCAAGGTATACGCAGGCTACTAACCGGCCGGCATCTAAGATAGACATCAGATAACATCATTCAATGTCCCAATCTGCGGCCGTGCGCAAGGCGTACTGATAGGATCTCGGCTGGACGATGCGACCTTTACCACAGGAGGAAGAAGACGACGACTAAAACGGGCATAGATGACCAAAAACCGAGAACAAATATGGCAAGATTACGTAAAAAATGTCCAGTTGTCTGGTCGAAGGCAGGTGATATATTTTACCGGTAGGTTATCGGTTAAAGTTCTAGTCTCCCTCACGTCAGTGGTGGATATACACATAAATGCGCCCTTCTTTGTATATATATATATATATATATATATATATATATATATATATATCGTATGAAGTGAGGTTATGCCGGGATCCGGTAGTTGAACAGGAACTTGGAGGATGAGGACGCACGTACTAAAAAAAAACGATAAAGTATCGTATTTTTCGTACGTGCGTCCTCATCCTCCAAGTTCCTATATATATATATATATATATATATATATATACATATATGAAGCAAGTATTTCTTTGGATCCGGTGTTTAACAAATTAAAAGTGCAGGCGCACGTAGCAAAGCAAAAACATGTTTGCTTTTCTACGTGCACCTGCAATTTTAATTTTATATATATATATATATATATATATATATATATATATAATTGTGAGCGCTATTTGGGCATGTCAGTCGTCATTGTACATACGACTCATCATCATCTTTAGGCTTGTGTGATGCTTCGTCTCTGTCTCGGACAGCTGCTCGGAAATAAAGGCATCGCATCGGTCGACGTCTCACAAGTGGTGGAGTGTGCTTTGATTCCCACGTCCTCTTACTATCCCGATTCCCCTGGAGCTCCGGTCCGGTCGTCGTTTGCTCTCGCCTAACACGGTGATGGCATAAACCAACCCATCCACCAGTGCTACTACCACCTCTGTTCAGCCAGCTGGCCTACCTGGACCGTGAACACCAAACAACGAGACCCTCCCGTCTTTGCCGGACTCCGCGGCGACGACGTGGAAGATTGGCTCGAGCACTACAACAGAGCAAGCGACGTCAACCATTAGGATGACATACACAAACTGCGGTATTTCTCTTTTTACCTCACCGAAGTTGCGAAGACGTGGTTCTTTAACCACGAAAGTGACTTTTCGGACTAGCCATCATTCACCCAGCAATTTCGCCAGATATTCGGCATGCCCTCTGGACGCCTCGAAGTCGAGAAACAGAAGCTGGCAACGCGCATACAAGAACAGGGCGAGTCCTATACATCCTACATTCAGGACGTCCTCAGCTCTCTGCCGCCGCGTACAGAGTGACATGGCGGAAGCTGACCGCGTTCGCGACATACTGAAGGGCATCAACACAGTCGCCTTCAATGTTATCATCATTCAGAGCCCAAACAGCGTTGGTGCTATTATCACAGCATGCCAACGTCTTGACACACTCCAGTCCATTCGCCTGCCACGCGCCTCTTGCGACACTCATCTCAACGGTGATGCTGAGTTGCGAGCGCTGATACGTACTCTCATTAGGGAAGAATTTCACGGACATCTTTCTGGGCCTGCGACGCTTGCAACCGTTCGCCTCGCTCCTTCTGGACAGCGTAACATCAAAGACGAACTGGCGTCGATGACAAACGCCGAAATTGACAAGTCTACTGGACCATTTCGTCCGCCAAGTTATGCCGAAATTGCCTCCCGGCCTCCCTCAACCGTTCAGTCTCCACCTGCAGAAGCTTACCGCATCCCCCTAGCTTCGCTGGCAGCGAATATTCCTGCACAGCTGTACTACTCTCCGTGGCGGTCGTCGCGCCCTGTTTGTTTCTACTACGGTATTCCCGGCCACATTTCTCACTACTGTCGTCGGCGTCAGCAAAATGAAAGGCGGGGCTACTGCTTCCTTTGAGCGAGACAGCGCACCTAGGTTTGATTACTACGTTCCCGGGCGTCACCCAGGTGAAAGGCGAGGCTACGCCACCTTTGAGTGAGACAGGGCACCTGGGTTAGATTACCTACGTTCCCGGACCGTATACAACCTCTTCTGGTCGCTCTCCTTCCCCTTCCCAGGACCTGGCTCGAGCTTCCTGCTCGCCCGGGCGTCGCTCTCCTTCACCTTACCGCCGTTCCTCATCGCCCTTGCGTGCTGCTTCCCATGTTGTGGACACCCGTTCGGAAAACTAGAGACTGCAGTTTTTGGACGAGAAACTGCATCAATCGCTCCTGCTCGCCCCGCCAATTTACTCTCGGTTTGTGTGGAATGTGTTTCTGTCGATGCCCTTGTAGATACTGGAGCCGCTATTTCTGTTACACATCGTGAACTGTGCTTCCGTCTGCGAAAAGTGCAAACGTAGTATGTTGGTCCGGTTCTATGTGGTGCCAATGACGTTCCCATCTATCCTACCGGACAGTACACAGCTCGCGTTCTGATAGACGGTATTCGTCATCATGTACAACTTGCAGTGCTTTCGACGTGCGCTCATCCAGTGATATTAAGATGGGTCTTCCTGTCCACTGCTTCTTCACTAATTTCGTGCGGCGACCGAAGCATTCACATCAGCGACACCGAGATTTATGCCGTTTTCGATTTCCCGTGTCCCAACCTCATTGCAGCAGCGAATTTTATTATCCCACCAGACGAATAACGTATTCTTACCGCCGAGTCAAGAGACATTGTCGACGGAGACGCATTGGTTGTACCTTCTCAGCGTTGCATTTCTCGAGGACTGACCATAGCTTCTGCTTAGTCCGGTTCTCGAGTGGCTATGCCAGACTCACAGCCTTTAACGCGACTCCTGAGCCACTACTACTGCCGGAAGGGTCTACTGTCACCAAGCTCGCCGACGCTGCGCCGCTATGTGTCGTCAGTGTCTCGCCTGCCACGTCTTCCACGCATTGTACGCCCGCAGAAGGCCACCTTGAGTGCAGATCTCAATCCGGCCCACACCAATGCACTTCTCACCATTTTAATGAAGCATGAAGCTTGTTTGGATGTTTCTTCGCGAGGTCTGAGTCAGACCACTGTAGCTACTCATCAAATTGAAAAAGACGGCTCTCGGATCATTCGCCATCGCCCGTACCGTGTGTCACCTTCGGATCGAAAAGTTGTAGAAGAGCAAGTGAACGACATGCTGGCACGCAACATTATAAGGCCTTCAGCAAGCCCTTGGTCTGCTTCTGCTGTGCTTGTTAAAAAAATATGGTTCTGTGCGCTTTTGTATCGATTATAGGGCGCTAAACAAAATTACCCGTAAGGATGTTTATCCAATGTCTCGTATCGACGATGCCCTGGATTCCTTACAAGGTGCCGAGTATTTTTCGAGCCTCGACTTGCGCTCCGGATATTGGAAGATTCCAATGCATGAGCCGGATAAAGAAAAGACTGCGTTTGCTACACATGATGGCCTTTTTGAGTTGAACGTAATGCCTTTTGGACTGTGCAATGCACCTGCTAGGTTGGAACGTATGATAGATACAGTACTCCATGGCTTAAAATGGAAGACCTGCCTTTGTTACTTGGACTACATTGTCATCTTCTCGTCAAGTTTCTCTCAGCACATACAACGTCTAGACCAAATTCTCGCGTGTCTAACAAAGGCTGGTATCCAACGGAATGCTAAAAAGTGTCGCTTTGCAAGCCGAAGCATTAAAGTATTGGGCCACGTCGCCAGTAAGCATGGCATCCAGCCCGATCCCGATAAAATTGCTGCAGTGCTGCAATTTCCGCCACCAACCTTATTTTAAGAACTTCGCAGCTTTCTAGGACTAGCGTCCTACTTCCACCGCTTTGTCCGCGACTTCGCCCCTATAGCCGCTCCTCTACACAAACTTCTGATTTCGAGCGCGTCCTTTATGGGGCCGGACGACTGTGAAGCCGCCTTCCAGACCCTCAAACGATTTCTCACGTCAGGGCCTGTGCTCCGTCATTTCGATGCAACCGCCCCTATTATTCTACACACTGATGCCAGCGGTCATGGAATTGGCGCTCTCCTGCTGCAGCGGAATCAGAAGTCTGAAGAGCAAGTCGTGGCTTATTCAAGTCGTGCTCTTTCTCCTGCTGAGCACAACTACACAATCACAGAACAGGAATGCCTCGCCATCGTGTGGTCAATACAAAAATTTCAACCCTATCTCTACGGCCGTCATTTCATAATTGTGACCGGTCACCATGCTCTCTGTTGGTTGTCGTCCCTGAAAAACTTGTCTGGGCGCCTCGGTCGTTGGGTACTGCGCTTGCAGGAAGATGACTTCGCTGTCGCGTATAGGTCCGGCAAACAACATCAAGATGCCGACGCTTTGTCGCGCTGCCCGCTGCCTCCAAACGCCCATGCTTCACATTCGTTCTGCACGTCACCATCTAGCCACACATCTCAGCACATGCACGCCCAGTAGCCCGGGACAGTCGGTTCCCTCAGTTGACTTTCTTCCGTCTACTGACCTCGTCTCACTCCAACGTACTGATCCATAGTGTTGTACACTGATCGACTCACTTACTGGCTTGGCACGACCCCCCAACAGTCGCTTAAGACGACAACTTTTACGTTTTAAGCTTCAACATGGAGCGGTATTTCGATTAATGAACCATTCTTCCGGTAACCGATGGGTACCATGCAGTCAAACCTCGCTCACTTTGACTTCAAGTATTAGAAGCATTTCACGACGACGCGACGGCTGGCCACTTGGGCTTTCATAAGACCTACGACCGCATCAAAACGCGTTGCTTCTGGCCGGGCCTTTCCACCTCTGTCGCCAAATACGTTGGCTCCTCCGCGTCATGCCAACAGAGAAAACGCTCGACATCCCTTCCAGCCAGTCTTCTGCAGCCTCTACCATGCCCGTCCACCCCCTTCTAAATTGTGGGCATAGACTTGTACGGACCCCTCCTACTCACGCCCGCTGGTCACCGCTGGATCGTTACCTCACTTGGATCATCTAAAGCGCTACGCTGAGGCAGCTGCTCTTCGCTCTGGAGACAACTGCCTCCAAAGTCACCGCGAGTTTTTTGTGCATGGTATCATTTTGGGTCACGGCGCACCTCGTGTCCTCCTGAGTGACCGTGGCAAGACGTTCCTATCGCATATGCTTCGTGAAGTCTTCCAGGCCTCTGACACCACTCATAAGACCACATCAGTGTACCATCCGCAAACAAATGGTCTTACAGAGCGTTTTCATCGAACTTTGTCCGACATGATGTCTATCTATGTTCGACCCGATCACACCAACTGGGACACCATTCTACCTTTCGTGACGTTTGCTTACAATACTGCCGTCCAACGCACAACCAATTACAGTCCCTTCTTCCTTGCGTACGGTAGTGCGCCGTCTTTCGTCTTCGACACAGCACTAATTTCAGCACCTGCTACTCTATGCGCGTCTCTTGCTGAAGAATTTGCTGCTCGCATCGACCGCCGCCGTGAAATTGCCCGCGCCAACACCACTACCATTCAGGATAAAAAGAAAATTAGCTATGATGCGACGAGTCGCGTTGCTTCGTTCCGCCCAAGTGACGAAGTTCTTTTGTGGACACCTGTTCGTGCACCGGGGCTCTGTGAAAAATGTCTTCACAGATATCTCGGCCCCTACAGCGTTTTGCAAAGAACTTCGGCCGTTAACTACCGCGTTACTCCTATCAGCTCAGCTAATGACCGCCTCCGCCGCACTACAGAAATTGTTCACGTTTCTCGCCTCGCCTGAAACCCTACATTCGCCGTACCTGCCCTTTCTACCTTGCGGTCTTGCTGACCGCTTACCTGAAGGGGGGGGGGGGGGGGGAGTTAGTGTGAGCGCTATTTGGGCATATCATCGTCATCATTTGTACATACGACTCATCATCATCTTTTGGCTCGTGTGGTGCTTCGTCTCTGTCTCAGGTGGCTGCTCAGAAATAAAGGCATCGCATCGGTCGACGTCTCACAATATATATATATATATATATATATATATAAGCACCGTCCATCTTGAATTGTATGGTTATTGGACGGAGAAGACACCATGGCTTGACTGTCTTGCATAATACTTGAAAGGATGTGCACTTTCTCGACCGTACCCGATCGTAGATGGAGCCCCAGATCGCCAACCGAGGGTTGGGGCTGAACAGTAGGCTGCGCCGGGAGCGGTGTGAATTGTTGGGCAGCAGACGGACGGCGAACCAGAGCGGCGCCTGCCATTTCAGCGCCATGGCAACAAGCACGCCCACCACGCTAGTCAGCACAGGCTTGTCCGGCCACCGCAGGTTCTGGTTCAGCATGAAGCTCCGCAGCCCCTGCCCAGGGAAAACAAAGCATTACTTTGGACATACATTTTATTCAACCCAGCAGCATGCACCGCTCACTGATCGGGCGCGCTCGAACGAACCAGCTTTTCACTCCTATCTGCACGAGTTCTCGACGCGCTTCCCCACCTAAATTAGGGGACTCGGAGCGATCAACTCATTACGTCGCCCATCTTGACTGAGTTATAATGAGCGTGTGATATCAAACAGTTCCAAATGCATTATGTACAGCTGTGGTAATGACGCCTTTGTTTTCTTCTTTTATCTTCAATAAGACAAAATAAGAGAAACATAGCGCCGCCGCCCTCACCTTAACGATGCCTACAACTGTGTACGCTCCGATACGTCCGCCGACTTAACCAAAACGCCTGAAGACGATAAATAGTAGAGCACAGCTTATATGGTTCGCGTTCCACATATTTGCACCTCAGAGAGCATGGTTACCTTCCACTTAAAGCGACGAACGCCGCATTCAACCTGTGGAATGCTGAGCTGTCAATGTCATCCTCTTCGAACATCCATGCGGCTATCACTGCGTGCGTCCCGCTGCTTTGAAGCCAAGGTGGTCAATTAGGCTAGTCAATTCGTTTTCATTCCCAAAGACAAGTATCAGCGCTAACAACACGGGACAAAAAAGAATACAGACTGTGACAGACACCTGTTTTTACAAATTAATCACGCGGATTTGACTGCTGCAGCTGTAGTCGTCCCCCCATAGCACACCTGGGAGCCTATTCTGTAAGCGCCCACCTAAGCCCATTTCGGCAGCTGCTGAAGTGCCGATTGGCTGGGCTGGGGAGCGAGCGAGAACGAGGATGGTGCCACTAGCCAGTCTTCTCGTCGTATCATCCGCCCCCCCTCCCCCCCCCCTCCGGCTATTGTGAAGGGCGATTAGGAAGCGGGAGCAGTCGTTGGGAGTTATGCGGTGGGAAGCAGGTAGGATTTGCACTCGCATTAAATGTTGGGACCGTAACAATGGTGTTTCTGTTTACATTCCATACAGTTTCCGATTTCATCCCTCATTTCATCATCGATTTCATCTCATACAGTTTCCGATTTCATTCAATTGAGCTACGCTAAATACACACGTACAATACAGACCTGAATATGATCCGAGGTGATATTTTGGGACAGCAACAGCAAAAAAAAAGAAAAGATTTATTTTGCCTATAACACGTGTGCGAAAAACTTTAAGAGAAAGCGAACTACAATGTGAGCGAAAGACGTCAGACAAGCGAGTAGATGACACCAGCGCTAAAGACAACAGATTTTATTTGATGGTGATGCAGCAACTTAGTAGCCGCACCAAATCAGGACAGCGCCACCTCAACTTCAGGGAACTCGCCATCCTTCGGCCACCGGAAGCTTCTCAGGTTGCTGTGCGGTTTGGGGCATCTTTTTGCTTTCGCCAAACATGAATGCTGCCCTGTCACCTTGCGGCACAGTTGCGGATACTTCCGGAAACCAGGATAACTTCTTTTAAAAACAGCTGAATAGCGCTTCTGCCATCCTGACCTTGAGCGATCATGCTGATTCTGACAAAGTGGGCATCTCAAAGTCCACATTGTCCAAATGATACGATAACGATAGCGTCTCTTCTCGCCAGGAAGCCTATAATGATAGTGGATATAAGCAAACCGGAGCTGCCAATTTGCGCTGAAAATTGTTTGGTTCCGAATATAATACGAGGCACAAATTTTGACATCCTAAAATATGGAAAGAGAACTCGCAATATTAGCACAATATTATCGACTTCTACAGTACAAACAAGAGAGCCGTTCAATGCTTCCGGATTTGAAGTGCGTAACGACCACAAGAGCAGCGCCATACACTGCACACACAGGGGTGAAAAAGAAGCGATAACCATAGTCTTCACACGAGTGCACTTGTCGCCTTTTTTTTTGTCTTGGTGAAAATGCTTCTTGAACAGGTTCCACACAGGCTTGGTTTTGGGATCATACCCATAACACCAGATTTCGTCAACCATAATCTTCTAAAGCAGGTCTAGGTCACACTGCATGTGGTTTTTTAAATCCTGGCACAAAATTCGATAATTTCGCTTTGTTACTTCTTTTCCGTCGTCTAGGAGCAGGCAGGGAGCAAACACCACCGCATGTGCCTAATTCCACGCTCAACATCCGCACACAAGAGCTCAAGTGACAGCAGCTTCTGAAGAAAACTTATCAATTGGGCAGCAATTATTCTCGCTGGTTCTTTCTCGCATGTCCCCCTTGAAGGCAGGACTCGAACCTGCGCGGGTACAACCCAATAGATTTCAAGTCTATCGTCTTAACCACTCGGCCACGACTGCTTTTTTTTATTACCGGTAAGCAGCCGTACATAGGAATACCAACATAACTAACATATGCACACACAGATGGACTTCACATCCGTTAAGTATAAATAATAAGCACAAGCGGCCTGTCATACTGTAACAGGCTTTGTTCACAATTCCTTAAGATTGGCCAGGGGTTCCATCCTGGCCATCCAAGGTGGGGGACACTCTTGTGTTGCAACCACATCAAGTAAACGTCTCATTTGTTGCCGGAAATACACACGGGCTGGTCTTCTATCGGGATCGCAATAGAAGCCTGCCATGCGGGAGCGCCATATACAGTAGAGGCCAGTTAGCATAATCTGATCAAAAGGTGTTTCGTCATCGTCATCTATCGGCAAAAATCTGATGCCATGTGGGTCAAGAGGAAGTTCTTTCTTATTGTACGCTGTAAAACATCCCAGAAGTATACTCCCTCCCAGCAGTGTAAGAAAACACGGTCTATGGTCTCAGGTTGTTTGCAAATGATACATTGTGAGCCCCATGGCATGTAAAAGCCTCTTTCTTCTAGGAACGTTGCAACTGAAAGTGTACCTGCGTGTAGTTTGAAAAAGAAACTTTTCATACCTGGCGGTACCTGCATTCTTTTGACGCGTTTAAAGACATTCTGGCCTGGGCCTCGACTGTATATGGCTCTGTACAGAGGTGGGGGAAAAAGGCTGTCCTTCAAATCATTGCGCAGTTTTTTCCTTGAGACCGTAAACAAATATTTTTTCGAATACCGTACAGCAAGGAAACGAACACTGAATACAATTTCCCTGTAGAAACCAAACACTGCCGCCGGCACACCTTGGGAGCATACAATCAACTCTGGCAATAAGTGCGCGAGTCTAGCTCTACAGACTGTTTGCAAAAATGGGTCATCGTTGTTCCAAAAGAAAATAAAACGCCCAACTAATTACCTAACAAACAGGTGGGCCAGCCCCAATCCTGCATCTTCACCCGTCTGAACAAATTGTTGCGACAACATCTCTCCCATCCAGATCCCCACACAAACACAGCAAAAACTCTGTGGAACTTCTGCACATTGGCCCTGTTACAGAAAATGAATTGCATGACATACCATAGCTTAGCGACGAAAAACAAGTTGCATTCAGTAGCCCTGGCAAATACTGAAAGGTATTTGGCTTTCCACACCTCAGCCTTCTCCTTGGCACTTTTAAGCTGGCCCTGCCAGTATTCGTCACTCTGTTTGTAAGCTTCGAGTGGTGCGCCTAAGTACCTTACTGGCGTTGTTGACCACTTGACATTCGCAAATATAACGAGAGCCTCAGGCCATTCTCCATGCCAAATACCGAGGCACTTGCTCCAGTTTACTCTACTACCAGTGATTTCACCGAAGTTTTTTACAACATTAATCGTCTGTAAAACGCTCTCCTTGTCTTTGCAACACGCAGCTACGTCGACAGCATAGGCCAGGAGTTTGACTTCTGACGCTTGCATCGTAAACCCATGAATACATTTGTTCTCAATGACTGCCAAACACAAACTCTCTAAATGAATACAGAACAGAAGTGGGCTGGCTGGGCAACCTTGACGCACGGAACGTTGAATGCTGATGGGGGCCCCCAATGACTTGTTAATTATAATCTTAGTAGTGCCGTTCCGGTACGCCATGGCTACCCCGTCAGTAATTATGGACCCGACATTTATATGCTTAAGAATGGCAAATAAAATACTATGAGCAACACAGTCAAAAGATTTCTCCAAATCAAGTTGGAGAATCGCAACTCGCGCCCTTAAGGCGTCACAACATTCTAGAATCGACCTCTTTATGTGTACGTTCGTGTTAATGCTTCGTCCTTTGATTCCGCATGTTTGGTGCCGACCTACTATGGTTTCCATTACTGTTTGTAACCTGTCTGCGATTATCTTCATGAATATTTTGTAATCACTGTTGGTAAGTGATATTGGTGTGTACGATGTACATGTTTCAGTTTCGCAGGCTGGTCAGTCTTGGGAATAAGTACGGTGTGCGCTTGCCCGAAAGAATACAGCAATGCGTTTACTTCATACGCTTCGTTAAACACGTCAGCGAGTAGAGGCGATAGATCTGATTTAAACTGTTTATAAAAAGTGGCACACAGGCCGTCCGGACCGGGTGATTTTCCGGCTTTTAAGTTTTCAACTGCTTTTTCAACTACATGAGCTGAAATCGGCGCCCCAAGTCCGCTCTTCGTCTCGTCGCTTACTTGCGGCATACGCCCCAAAAACGCAGCTCTAAAAGCGTCTACGTCAACAGTTCTTGATGCAAAAAGTTGTTGGAAGTGCTGGAAAAATGCTTGTGCTATCTCCTCAGCGTCGGTTATTTCGTTACTATCTACTTCAATAGTATCTATGTGATTTCGCCGCGCATGCGTTTTCTCCAGACCAAGCGCGCGTTTAGTTGGCGCTGTCATCTGCTGTCAGTGCCTCTGCCCTCACGCGTATAATCGCTCCTCGATATCGCTCTTCATCGCATAACTCCAATTTCGCTTTGATGCTGCGTAAATCGTCTTTGTATGTGCCTGGCTGGCTGCATTCTAAGGCCGTTAATTTTTCCAACACTGCCCTTAGTTCTTTCTCTTTAGCTCTTTCTTCGTACTTTAATTTACAGGAACGGTCGATGCCGGTTAATTTAATTCGTTGTTTAAAATTTTTCATCTTTCAGTGATTTGCGCACATTGTTGTTTTCTACTTCCTTCAGATGTTCCTGTGCATTGCTTAGAAAAGACTCGTCCTTTAACAATTTGGAATTCATTTGCCACATTTCCCACGTGAAAGTGTTGCCTTTTCCTTTGCGTCCAACGCATGTCTTGACCAAACAGTGGTCGGTGAAAGAGAGTGGCATGACATCGTAGCTGCAACATAAGGGTATAACATCTAGTGTCACGTATATCCTGTCTAGACGAGCGTGACTATTGCCTTGGAAGTGCGTGTATTGAACCTGGCGTGTTCTGACTAGGCAATCAGCTACGTCGTCCAAGTCACACTCGGCTAATAATTCACTGAGGACATGACAGCTGTTATCACTTTTTCGCTTCCCTGTTCTATCTCGATCGCTGAGTACACAGTTAAAATCTCCCATAATAATTACTTTTCTATGCATGCATATATGCGCCTCTAACGAGGAAAAAAACTTCTTGCGTTCATCGCATATATTGGGCGCATATATACATATCACCCGCCACGAATCATCACCAAGAGCAAAGTCACAGTACACTAGTCTGCCTGAAGGGCATGAAAAATAATTTTCGATCAATAGCCCAGGCAGCTTCTTAATAAATAAAATAACACCTGCGACGCTCCTTTGGCATGGCTCAATACCGCGTAATACAAAGGCGTAAACCTTAGCACCATGCCCCGGGTCTCCTCCTCCCCTTCGACTTTTGTCTCCTGCACGGCTAGAACATCACGGTCTTGGTCCACCATCATCCGGTACACTTGGCTTTGTTTACGTTTGGCGGCCAGACCTCTCACGTTTAGCGTGCCCTAGCTAAGCGTCGGGTTGGATGCCATTGCTACTACGGGAAAGAGAGGAAGGCCCGGAGCATCGTGCTCACCGCAACGTCTAGCCAGCAGCTAGACGCCCCCGGGACCGTCCGGTGGTCTGGCATGGTCCGTAGTCGGTGGTGGCTTGTCGCCCTCCTTCCTGTCCCGAGGGATGTTTGGACAGGGCTTGAAGCTGCTCCTTCTTATCATAGTTGACTTTGCAGGCGGCCCGTCGGCGTGATTCTTAGCAGTTGCTTTGCCGTCGGTGGCGTCGGGCGGCCTTTTGAAGGGAGTCTTGCCACTCACATCCATAGCGTCGCTGTCTGGGGCCGGGTCACCACCTTCTGCCACGTACGCGGTATCATCGGATACCAGGCGGTTTTCACTGCTTTTATCCAGTTCTTCATGAGGACCTGAAGCCTCGTCTTTCTTTTGGGGAGTCGCAAGTACGCCTTCCATACCTCCCTCTGTTTTTGTTGTCGCCTCCGCATTGTTGGCGCCCTCCTGGTCACCCGCCCCTTTGGCGGCGTCCTCGGCTTCAGCAGCATCCATCCTCATCTCTGCGGTGACTTCGCTTGCTGGCGGCCCCATGGCTGTAGCGTACGTGCGTACACACTGATCTTCAGTGTGGCCAAAATTACGGCATCGCGAGCACCACGGCACCTTGCACTCGCGACGAACATGCCCAACACCCTTGCATCGTAGGCACTGCATCGGCCGTCCAGGCACCACGACAAGGGCCAGTTCACCTGCAACTCAGATTTGGTGCGGAAGGTCGTCTACTTTCATTCCGCTCTTCAGTTTCAGGAGAACGGTTTGAGACGTTGAATCCTCATCTCCGACGCCTTTGAGGCGCCATCGTTCTCACGTCACTTCAATGACCTTGCCAAAGGCTACCAGCGCTGTCTTTACATCTTCGTTTTCCACCCAGTACAGCAACCAATGAAGCCGAAGGCGTACCTGTTGGTCTTGAGGGTCGACGACTACGCAGCGACGCCCTTTCACGTTGAGTTCTTTCAATGCCAGCAGTTTTTTCGCCGCCTCGTCATTCGAGAAGGTGACCGCCCAAACATGATTGATCTTGTAGGCGCCAAGGGCCCCGACTTCCGGTAGCAATCCAGTCGGGACGAGCACGTCTCGGAAATCTTCGACACTGTAGGGCCTTGCTCGCACGTCGCCATGTAAAAACACGGTGTTCTTTACAACACCTCCCTTGGGCTGAGGTGGCAAAATAAACTGATAGCTCGCTTCCTCGTTATCGATAAGCCTGTTACCGCGGCTGGTGGCCGCAAAAGCTGCTCCTTCGGAGCCCATGATTCACACGTCCGCACAGCTCGGCTGCCGGAAGCAGAGTCTCTCGGCCATGACTGTAAGTACGAAAGGCGCTTTCCCTCCGCTGCTCAGATTCCTGATTATGGCGAAACAAAAGAAAAACAATGCACGTAGTCGACAGGTTTCGAACCTGCGCGGGTACAACCCAATAGATTTCAAGTCTATCGCCTTAACCACTCCGCCACGACTGCAAGTACGAAAGGCGCTTTCCCTCCGCGGCTTAGATTCGTGATTATGGCGAAACAAAAACAATGCACGCAGTCGGCAGGATTCGAACCTGCGTGGGTACAACCCAATAGATTTCAAGTCTATCGCCTTAACCACTCGGCCACGACTGCTTCTTTTTCTTTATTGCCTGGTTTGGACAAATACAAAAGCAAGAACAATCGCTACACAGATGCTAAAAATGCTGACAGACCGTCTGCCAGCACAATGGGCTAAAAACATTTTATAGCAACAAGTTTGTCAAGGAAGGAATACCAATCAGGTTTCGCGGTTTGCACTTGATACAGGTCTCTGACATATTGAATGCTTTCAATGAAGTATTCCCGCGCTGGTCTCGTATTTACATCCGCGTTCAGCACGTCGATCCGCGTCTTGTACACACTATGGAAACGGCATGCGTTTCACTCTCTTTAAGACATCATTTCCTGGTCCGAGTTCATACACAGAGCGGTACAATGGTACAGGCAACATTGTGTCGACAAGATCTTTGTACAACCGTTTTCTTGTGACATCATGTAGATAGTCCAATGAAAAGCGTACTATCAATATATTAAATGCTGCAACAACTTCACGCATGTAGCCCTAAAGTATAACTTGTCCCCCTGCGTACGATGAAACGATAAAACCGGGCATGTGACTTTGTAGCCGAATTTGCAACATTTCTCGAAGAAAAGAATCGCTCTGATCTCGTAGATACATGAATTTTGCCACGATTTGCCGCAAGAACAAATGCGCAAGCCCAAGCCCTCCACTTCCTACTGAACGGAACAAGTTCGTGCGACTTGTTCTTTCCCATACCGAGCCCCAAACAAAAACAGCCAGCACTCGGTGCAGCTTTTGAACAGAAAGACGTGACATTGACAAAGCTTGAAGCACATACCACACTTTCGCAACAAGGAAGACGTTACAGACAGTTTCACGTGTAAATATAGAAAAATTGTGCCAACCCCATTTTGTTGTCTTAGCACGTAGTTTTTCCGTTTCATCCGTCCAGTATTCCTCATTTTCTCGGTAATGGTGGAGCGGCACGCCGAGATACTGGCCAGGGGTTACCGTCCACTGCACCTTTTCGTACACAGATGGTGTGGTTTCCCAGCTTCCGTGCCAAAAGCCTAAACTTTTGCTCCAGTTAACACTACTACCGGTGTACTCACAAAAGGAAGTTACGTCATGAAGTGCTTCCGCAACGCTTCGCTTGTCTTCGCAAAACAGAGCAATATCATCGGCGTACGCAAGCACTTTAACTTCCGCATGCATCAATCGAAAACCATGCACATTTTCATTGTTGATAATCTTCTGTCAAAAACTTTCTAAATAAATGGAAAATAATAGGCTACTTGCCGGGCATCCTTGTTTGATGTCAGAACTTACAATAATGCTTTCAGTGAGGTGTTTATTGATGACTACCCTGGTAGAAGAACTCGTATAAGCCATTTTGATGCCTTCAAAAATAACAGAGCCAAGGTTCACATATTCAATAATACGAAAAAGAACATCATATGTGACACGATCAAACGCTTTTTCTAAATCTGTTTGCAGCATTGCTACTTTCCTGTCAAAAACATCGCAGCACTCTAGGACACTTCTAGCAACATAAATGTTTGTCGTTATAGTTCGACCTCTTATGCCACAAGTTTGATGTGGTCCCACAAAACCTTTAATAGCACTTTGCAGTCGCTTTGCCAATATTTTCATTAAAATTTTATAATCGACGTTTGCTAAGGTAATTGGTCTGTATGATGCGACTGACAACTGTTTCGTTGGGTCGTTCGTCTTTGGAATTAATACAACATACGACCGACAAAAAAGATACAGGCAAATGTTTTTCCTTGTATGCTTCGGCAAAAACGGGGTACAAAATTATTGCAACTTGACTCTTGAAAGCTTTGTAGAATGTCGCACTTAATCCACTAGGTCCAGGTGACTTACCAAGACTCATCTCATCTATTGCGTGTTCTATTTCTCCTACAGAGATCGGTGTTTCTAATGTTGCTTTTCTGTCATCGTCTACTTTAGCCATGAGGGGTAAAAAGTGATTTTTAAATCATTTTCCAACTCGTTTAGTGCATCCTATCAGCTCGCGGAAATGCTCAACGAATGCTCGTTCAATTTCCGTCTTGTCGCTGGTCACAAAGTTTTGATACCTTATCGACTTAATTTCATTTTGCATAGCATATCTTTTCTCGTCGGCCAGCGCGCGCTTGGTAGGCATTTCGCCGCAACAGAGTCTTTCAGTGCGTGCCCTTATTATAGCACCTCGATACTTCTCGGCGTCTAAGCGCTCTAACTTTCCTTTCACATCTTTAATATCTTTGCTGCGGAAACCAGGCTGTACGCACACTTGACACAATAAAAAGTCTGCCTTTGCAGTTCTTTTTCTTTCTTCGTTTCATCATGCCGCTTCTCTGTTGCTTTTTCTATTGCAATGATTTTTATCTTTTCCTTGAAACGCTCCCAAAGATGAATGATGCTATCAGATGTATTTTCAAGGACTTCATCTAAATTCCTTTTTGCCGCTTCAACGAACAGTTTATCATCTAGAAGTTTGTCGCTGAACTTCCACAATTCCCAGTTAAAATTTTCCTTCACTTTGTTCCTATTGTAAACGTGACCAAGCTGTGATCACTGAATGAGACGTGTTTCACAGCGTAGTCACGGCACAGTGGAACTAGCTTGGCTGTTACGTAGGCTCTGTCCAGCCTGGCGTGACTGCTACGTTGGTAATGCGTATACGTCGTGACATTGGACAAAACGTTACCGATATCTTCTAATTCGTGTTCACTAACTGCATAGTTTAAAACCATAGCACTGTAATCACGTAAAGGCTGCTGTCTCGCCCTATCTTCAGGAGCACATACGCAATTAAAATCCCCAAGGAAAATAATTATTTTGTCACAGGAAAGATACGTAGCAAGACTTTCAAAAAATATTTTCTGGTCTTTCTCTATATTGGGAGCATAAACACAAATAACTCGCCAGCTCGCGTTACAAAATAAATAATCGCAGACGATGAGCCTCCCCGTGTCATCAACATGCACGCTTTGTTCTTGTATGCCTACAGACTTCCTCAAAAGAAGTAGGCATCCACCGGACCTACCCATGGCGTGGGAAACGCATACATTGTAACGAGGGCGGAAAACGGAAACCATGCGGTCCGTATGCTCTTCTGTCTCAACTTTGGTCTCCTGTATAGCGGCAATATCAACATCGCTTTCAAGAAGCAGGCGACTCAGCTGACATTGCCGCCTTCTGGATGCGAATCCTCTCACGTTAAGTGTTGCAACAGGTATAGGGTTCTGTAGTTTGTTAGCCATTTTTTACTTTTTGTTAAAAGGAGCCGATGAACATCATGACACGAAAACTACGAGCGAGTCAAGTGTACATAACAAGAGCGACCCATCATTTACAATTATCGTTAGAGGATCTACTCGCATGCTGACGCTCTCTACCGTCCATGGAATTCAACCACGCACTTCCATTCTCCGTTGCCACAATGTCACCATGACCACGCACGTGAAACACTGCACTTCTAGGGCGGCTTGGCCGCCGAGCGCGGGTCGTCCAGTATGGACGGCCGCGGCTTGAAAGAGGGTCTGCGGGTCCCCGATGATTTGGAAGGTGGCTCTTCACCACAGACTTTACCGTCTATGGTTTTTTCACCGTCGTTGGTCTGGTCTCGCGGTCGCTTTCCTGCCTGGGTGCTAGTGGCGCTATCAGCATCTGCTATGCTCTCCTCTGGCACGAACCCAGGTGTCGCATCATCGTTGGGCGTATGGTGTACGTCCCCCGAAGTGGTTGCCTTGTCGCTTGTTTCTTCTTGCGCCGCTACCTGGGAGGCGGAGACGACTTTCGCTTCTGCGTCCTGTTTACTGACCACAGAAGACCCTGGCGCTGCCACCAGTAGGTCACCTTCGGCTTTAGTGGCGTCTTCTGCGTCCGCCTCGTCCATTAGATGCTCAGCTGGATGTTCGCAGGCATCAATACTGGTGACGTTGGCATATGTCGGCGTGCACTCCTTCTCGTCATGACCGAACTTGCGGCAGACATTGCACCGAGGAACTCGACATTCTCGCCGAATATGGCCCTTGCCACGGCAGCGAAGGCACAGTGGCGGTCTCCCGGCCATAACGACTAGCGCCTGCTCACATTCTACACTCACTTGATGAGGCAATTCGTCTCGCTTGACTCCCGCTTTCAGCCTGAGGGTTACAAGCCGCGTTGTCGAACCTTTATCAGTCACGCCATGCACCCGCTAATGCTCCCTGCTGACGTCCGTTACTTGTCCGTAAGGTGCAAAAGCACGCCTGACCTCTTCGTCCGGTACGTTATGAAGAAGCCAGTGGACTTTCATTCGCACGTCTTGGTTGGCGGGGTCAATCACGACGCACCTGCAGTCTTTGACCTTCAGCTCACCCACGTCGATTACTTTTTTGACAGCCTTCTCGTTCTTGAAAGTAACAGCCCACACGTGGCTCATCCGATACGCCCCAAGGCAACAACCTCAGGGAGCAACATCAGACTGGCCAACGCATCGCGGAAATCTTCCACTCGGTAGGGGCGGGCCCGAATGTCGGCGTGCAGAAACACGGTGTTTGGACAAATTTTCCTGTTGGCAAGGTTGGCAGAATCATCTCGTAGTCCTTTTCCTGTTGTTCCGTTGCAAAAAGCCTGTTTCCGCGGCGAGTCATTGCCGCAAGAGCCGCTCCGTTGGAGCCCATGAAAAACACGACCGTTCACTTCAGTGACCGGAAGTGGAAAATCTCGGCCACGACTGCAAGAATAAAAGGAGCTTTCTCTCCGCTGCTCAGATTCCTCATTATGGCGAAACAAAAGAAAAACAATGCACGCAGTCGGCAGGATTCGAACCTGCGCGGGTACAACCCAATAGATTTCAAGTCTATCGCCTTAACCACTCGGCCACGACTGCAAGAACAAAAGGATCTTTCTCTCCGCTGCACAGATTACTGATTATGGCGAAACAAAAGAAAAACAATGCACGCAGTCGGCAGGATTCGAACCTGCGCGGGTACAACCCAATAGATTTCAAGTCTATCGCCTTAACCACTCGGCCACGACTGCAAGAGCAAAAGGATCTTTCTCTCCGCTGCTCAGATTCCTGATTATGGCGAAACAAAAGAAAAACAATGCACGCAGTTGGCAGGATTCGAACCTCCGCGGGTACAACCCAATAGATTTCAAGTCTATCGCCTTAACCACTCGGCCACGACTGCAAGAACAAAAGGATCTTTCTCTCCGCTGCTCAGATTCCTGATCATGGCGAAACAAAAGAAAAACAATGCACGCAGTCGGCAGGATTCGAACCTGCGCGGGTACAACCCAATAGATTTCAAGTCTATCGCCTTAACCACTCGGCCACGACTGCAATTTTTTTCTTTATTGCCTGCTTTGACACTAGCAAAAAACTACAAATGCATATATACAGTGCACCGACATCAAATCAGGCGGGATTGTCTTATTAAAATTTCTTGAGGCACACCAGCTCATCAAGAATGCTAACCCAGTCTGCGGGTTCACTCTGTGCACGATACACTTCTCGTATAAAAGAAACACTTTCAATGAAGTTCTCTCGCGTAGAGCGTACATTGGCGTCAGCATGACGAACAGCCATTCTCGTCTTCCACAAACTGTGGAGGCCCAGGACCATGAACATATCAAAAGGTATTCCTTGATCACTTTCAACTGGCAGGAATCGAATTCCATACGGGGTTATGGGGAGTTCTTTTTTGAGAGTGCGCTGCAAGACATCCCAATGAAATACGGCGTCCCGACAATCAATGAAGGCATGTTCAATTGTTTCGGGCTTTCTACACAGCAAGCAGTTTGTTGTCCACGGTACGAATATTCCTTTCTGTTCAAGCCATATTTTAACGGGGAGGGTGTTTGTGTGTAGCTGGAAAAAAAAAGATTTCGCAGCAGGTCTTACAAGCATCCTTTTGACTCGTTTCAGCACATCTTTTCCTGGGCCTCCACAGTGAACCATCCTATACAGTGGGGTAGGTAGCATGCTGTCAACCAAATCGACGTACAGTTTTTTCTTTCTCACTGAGCACAAATACTCCAACGAAAACCGTGCACAGAGTATTCGAAAAGACGCAACTACTTCACGATAATAACCAGTCGCTCTTCTACTGATAACACTGGATGTAGTTAAAACAAATTCCGGCAGTTCTGTTGCCATTCGCGCCTGAATGACAGTGCGGAGAAAAGCATTTCTTTCATCGCGCAGGAAAAAGAACCGCGATACAATCTGTCTAATGAACAAGTGTGAGAGCCCAAGGCCTCCACTGCGAACACTGCGAAAAAGGTTTGTACGGCTGGTTCGCTCCCAAGTGGAGTTCCATATAAAGGTGCAAAAACTCGGTGAACTTTTTGAACATTGACGCGAGACATGAACATTACTTGCAGTATATACCAGACTTTGGCAATAAAAAAAAACATTGCAAGCTGAGGCACGAGCAAACACTGATAATCCCCGGCCTTGCCATCCCTTTATCTTTTCTTTCATCAATTCTGTTTGTCCGCTCCATAACTGCGTCGAGTCTTGATAGTGCTCAAGGGGCACACCTAGATAGGGTGCAGGCACAGTAGTCCATTGCATTCCGGCGAAATCAGTGGGCATCGCGTCCCACTTTCCATGCCATATGCCACCACTTTTTTCGAAGTTTATCTGGGCACCCGTGTTCTCACAGAAAGATCTTGCCAGGCGGACAGCCTCGATAACGCTTTCCTTGTCTTCACAAAAGACGGCGACGTCATCTGCATAGGCTAGCATTTTAACTTCAGCGGCCTGCAGCCTAAAACCACGTATGTTTACATCATGGATGACTGCCATACAAAAAGGTTCGAGGTATACGGCAAAAAGCAATGGAGACAAAGGACAGCCTTGTCGTACAGACGAGCGGACTGGCACCTTCGAACTAAGGCATTTATTAATTACAATCTGCGTTGAACACTCTTCATAAGCCATTTTAACGCCCTCTAAAATGATGTTCCCAACATTGCAGTGCTTCAATATAGAGAAAAGCACCTCATGTGACACCCGGTCGAAGGCTTTCGCAAGGTCGAGTTGCAACATCGCCACTCGACCCCCAATGTCATCACAACATTCTAGCACATTCCTTGCAATGTGGGTGTTGGTGAAAATTGTGCGGCCTTTAATGCCACACCTCTGGTGTGGCCCTACAAGCTCCTTAATGACGCTTTGGAATCGTCCAGCCAGTACTTTCATAAATATTTTGTAGTCTGTGTTGGTTAGACTTATCGGTCTGTATGAACCTACTAAAAGAAGCTTTTCCCGGTCATCGGTTTTTGGAATCAAAACTACGTGTGACATGCGGAATGAGGGTGGCACTTTTTTAACTTCATACGCTTCTGAGAGTAGTCTGTGCAAAATACAGGAAAACTCTTGAGTGAATGATTTGTAAAACTTGGCGCCTAGGCCGTCTGGCCCTGGCGACTTTCCTGACGGCAACTCATCTATCGCCCTTTCAATCTCGGGTACACTTATTGGCATTTCAAGGCTTTCTCTAACGCCGTCTTCCAACCTTGGCATTTGGCTCATGAATTCGCTGTCGAAGCCTAGTCCAGAGCGTGCCCCATTGCCGAACAATTCCCGATAATGCTCAACGAAGGCTCTCTCGATTAAAACAGCTTCTGACGTCACCTAGTTTTGAAAACGTATCTGTTCAATCTCATTTCTTGACGCATGCCGTTTTTCGTCGCTCATTGCCCGTTTGTTTGGCATCTCACCCATCCATAACCGTTCGCTCCGAGCACGTATAACTGCAGCTTTGTATCGCTCTGCGTCAATAACTTCCAGCTCATGTCTTACTTTCTTTACATTTTCCGCAACCTGATCATGAACCGTATTTTGTACGCTCAAAAGAAATTCTAGCTGTCTTTGCAGCTCTCTTTGTTTCTGCAGTTCTTCATGCTGGCGGCTGCTTCCTCTTTCGATCGCAATGAACTTAACTTGGACCTTAAATTCTTCCCATGCAGTCATAAAATTGTCATGCTTGTTTGTCATCAAGTCTAATATCTTTTCCTTTACTCTGCGCACAAATGACTCATCATCAAGCAGCTTTTCGTTGAATTTCCACGTGTTCCAGTTGAATCGTGTTCTTTTAACTTTTGCCCCCATCACGAAGCTCACTAAACTATGATCCGTGAACGATAGTGGTGTAACATTATAACTGTTACAAAGGGGGATCAAATCTAGTGAAAAATACACTCTGTCCAGCCTTGATCGGCTGTTTCCTTGAATGTGCGTGTACTGCGGAATCGTACGGTCAGTGAAAATCTGACCCACATCTTCTAAGTTGTGGTCATCAATTAGTGAGCTCAAAAAGAGAGCACTTTTGTCACGAACATGTTCCCCTCTGATTCGATCTTCCGCAGAACACACACAATTAAAATCACCAAGAAATATGTTGTAGCGGTCACACTTTAGATACTGCTCTATATACTCAAAATACAACGATCGGTCATTCACAATGTTCGGCGCATTAACGCATATGAGCCGCCACGACGCTCCAGAAAAAGAAAAATCGACAATGAGCATGCGGCCAGTTTGACATGCAGTTACACGTTCTTCAATAATGCCAGCACTCTTCCGTATAAGCAGCGCGCACCCGCCTGATGTACCATTAGCATGGCATACGCACACATTGTAATGCGCCGTGAAAGGCGTCACCATGTGATCGGTCTGCTCTTGAGTTTCGACCTTAGTTTCTTGTAAAGCGACAACTCGAGTTCCTTCTCCATACACAAGCGACTGAGTTGATACTGTCTCCTTCGCGCTCCGAGGCCACGAACATTTAAAGTGGCCACTCTCAATGCTGTCTCTAATTTCACCGCCATTAGTCTGTATAAGCAAGCCGATCGCAAGGTGCCGCTGGAAAACAAACCATCACAACACTTTGTAAAAAACTTTCCAAAAACAAATGCTCAACGAAAAGCCGCTCTAACCACACGCGTACCTTTACGGTGTACGCGTAGGCTAATTCTGAAGTGGCACCCATCTCTTGACGTCGCTAGTCCGGG
This sequence comes from Dermacentor silvarum, assembly GCF_013339745.2. Lineage (NCBI taxonomy): Eukaryota > Metazoa > Arthropoda > Arachnida > Ixodida > Ixodidae > Dermacentor > Dermacentor silvarum. The sequence continues at coordinate 285,750,335 of NC_051154.1, forward strand.
AGCCCCAGTAGGCGCCAGGTCCTAGGTAGGCGGTTCTGCCGCCGTCCGTCTGTCCGGCGGGATGTTCGGTTTCGGGCGAATGGACGCCCGACGACTCGCCTGGGTTTTCTGCGGCGGTTCGTCTTGGGTCTCGTTGTCCAAGTCCTCCTCCTGGGTGCTCGTTACGTCCCTTGCTCTCTTCGTAGCCGCACAGTTGGCACTCGGGTCTGCGACGTCCATCATTGCAGTTGCTGGCCCATGCTCTGCTGTACTCGCCCCGGGACTGGCGAGTTCTATGGCCGTTTCTTCTTTGCCTTTTTCGTCACTTGTCTGTACTGCAGTTTTCTGATCAGTAACCACAGTTGCCACCTTCGAGGCTATGGAAGCCAGCTCAGTGGGCCTGGCAATTGTGTCGGTCGGCAGAGATTGCGCGCGGAAAGACTCATCCACGTCAGCTTTATCCATTAATAGATCGGCCACGTCCTCCCGAAGCGCCGGTCCCGTTACGGACGCGTAGGTCTTAACACACTCCGTCTCGTCGTGGCCGTAGCGACGGCAAACTGCACATCTCGGGACGCGACAGTCACGTCGAACATGACCGGTGTTTCGGCATTTCAGGCAAAGTGGTGCTCTGCCTGGTACAACAACTAAGGCCTGCTCACCGGCGACACGAAGTTGATGAGGCAGGTCTTCCACGGTCATACCCGTCTTCAAAACCAACGACACCGAACGCGTTGACGATGCTTTATCTTGCACTCCGTGGACACGCCATTTCTCCCGGAAGACGTCCGTGACCTTCCCGAACGGTGAAAGTGCCGTGCGTATGTCCTCGTCCGTCACGTTGTGCAACATCCAATGCAGCTTCAGCCGCACGGCCTGGTTGGCTGGATCAACCACGATGCACCGATGTTCATTAACTTTTACTTCCTTGGCGCTTGCAAGCCTTTTCACACCTTCATCGCTCTTGACAGTCACTGCCCAAACGTGGCTCATTTGATACGCCCCTAGGGCGATAACATCCGGCAGTAGGCCTAAGCTAGCCAGTGCGTCGCGGAAATGCTCCACCCGATACGGCCTGGCACGCACATCGGCATGTAAAAACAATGTATTTAAAACAATCCGACCTGTAGGCAGTTGAGGCAGCAAAACTTGATAGTCCGGGTCTTCTGAACCAAAATTCCTGTTACCGTGGCCCTGCTGGGCCGCTGAAGCCGCTCCTATGGAGCTCATGTTCGACACGTCCGCTCGCTAGCGCGGCATAAAGCCGAATCCCCGGCCACGACTGCAAGAACAAAAGGATCTTTCTCTCCGCTGCTCAGATTCCTGATTATGGCGAAACAAAAGAAAAACAATGCACGCAGTCCGCAGGATTTGAACCTGCGCGGGTACAACCCAATAGATTTCGTGTCTATCGCCTTAACCACTCGGCCACGACTGCAAGAACGAAAGGCGCTTTCTCTCCGCTGTTCAGATTCCTGATTAAGGCGAAGCAAAACAAAAGAAAAACAATGCACGAAGTCGGCAGGATTCGAACTTGCGCGGATACAACCCAATAGATTTCGAGTCTATCGCCTTAACCACTCCGCCACGACTGCAAGAACGAAAGACGCTTTCTCTCCGCTGCTCAGATTCCTGATTAAGGCGAAGCAAAACAAAAAAAAAACAATGCACGCAGTTGGCAGGATTCGAACCTGCGCGGGTACAACCCAATAGATTTCGAGTCTATCGCCTTAACCACTCGGCCACGACTGCAAGAACGAAAGACGCTTTCTCTCCGCTGTTCATATTCCTGATTAAGGCGAAGCAAAACAAAAGAAAAACAATGCACGCAGTCGGCAGGATTCGAACCTGCGCGGGTACAACCCAATAGATTTCGAGTCTATCGCCTTAACCACTCGGCCACGACTGCATTTTTTTTTCTTTA
>NC_051154.1:285752337-285862612 GCF_013339745.2 Dermacentor silvarum
GGCTTTTCACTTCATTTATGTCGTTAACATACACACCAGGCTGGACACTTTCCATGCTGATGAAAAATTGCAGTTGCTGGCGAAGGTTCGTTTCTGCCTGTTTCAGGTTATGCCGAAGAACACTGCTTCTTTCAATAGCCATTGTTTTACTTTCTGTTTAAATTCTTCCCATTTAATGGCGAAGCTTGCTAATTCGACTGAAATCAGGCTTTCTAGTTCCTTCGCAACAGCATCAACGAAAGCATCGTCATCCAGCAACTGCGCGTTCAATTTCCAGAGGTCCCAGTAAAGGTGTGTTTGATCTGTCTTTTCCCAAAGGTGGCAGTTACTAAGCAGTGATCGCTATATGCAATGGGTTGCACATCATATTCACTACACAAGGGCACCAATTCGGCTGACACATATAATCTATCTAGCCGAGCGTGGCTATCACGCTGGAAGTGCGTAAACTGCGGGTGGGTAATGCTGGCGGAGACACTACTGATATCTTCCAAGTCGTAATCGTGCACCACTGCGTTTAGCAATTCAGCACTCCTATCGCGTACGTGTGAAAATTTTGCGCGGTCGTCAGCAGTGCATACACAGTTAAAATCGCCCAGCAGTATTACCACCTTGTCACAGTTTACGTACTCTTCAAGACGCTCAAAGAAGGATTGCCGGTCTGTTTGAATATTCGGTGCGTAGACACAAATGACACGGACATCCTATCGCAAAAACAAAAATCAGCCACTAAAAGGCGCCCCTTTTCACACGAAAACACTGACTGCACACAAATGCCAAAGTTTCTTCGAATGAATACAGCGCAACCACCTGATCCACCAACAGCGTGAGAAACACACACGTCAAAGTGCGCACGAAAATTGGACACCATTCTGTCGGTTAGTTCTTGGCTCTCTATTTTCGTTTCTTGGATTCCCACAAGATGCAAGTCATTATCTAAGAGTAGCCGGCTTAGCTGACATTGCCGCCTTCTTGCGCTGAGCCCTCGTACATTTAACGTGGCTACACGTAGGGCTCCTTCGATATTAGCTGCCATGACTACACGGTAGAATGGTGCCCATCACAGTTACGCAGGGACGAGTGTTGATAATGACGCGCCGATAACCGCGTCGAGTGCCACAAAAGGGAACACAACCCGACCTCTCGAAAACAACACTCACATGCAACTCGGGCACTCGTTCCTGACACATATCCAAGAGAATAGCGCTCAGGGTGACGGCCATTGCACTCACGAACCCCCCAACCCGCCTCAAGCAAAACACAGTACAGAACTACGGAGGCGGTTTACCCGCCTGCCGTGGATCGGCCGTAATGTTCGGCCGCAGCTTCAAGGTAGGTCTCCTCATACCTGGCGTTTGGGCGGTGGCTCGTCTACGCCGCGGCTGTCCTGCGTCGTAGCCAGGCTATTGGTCTGGTCGCGCGGAGCGTTTCCCCGCCCTGCAAGTTAGCGAGCCCGGTATGGGTGTCCATGTCTTCATGTTCAGGGGCGGTGGAGGCTGCTCCCGGATCAGGTGGGCTCTCTTCCTCACGGTTCGGCATGGCTGCAGTGCCCTCCTGCTTTCTCTTGCTGTTCAGATGTCGGCGGCCTTCAGTCGACAGTGTTGCCCTTGTTCTGAAGTCGTACCTCCGACTCTGCCACCTCGCCAGCCGCTTCCTTAGCCGTGGACGATGTGTCTTCCATGTCCGCCTCGTCCATGAGCAGGGCGGAGTGGTCGTCGTTGCTCACGGGTCCGGTCACGCTAGCGTACGTCCGCTCACACTGACTCTCTTCGTGACCGAAGCGTCGGCACGCGCCACACCGCGGAATGCGGCAGTCGCGACGAATATGGCCCGTTCCGCGGCAGCGCAGGCAGAGAGGGGCCCTGCCCGGCACAACCACGAGAGCCAGCTCTCCGGCGACACTCACCTGATGTGGCAGGTCGTCCAGCATTACGCCCGCTTTCAACTTCAGCGTAACCAGTCTTGTAGTGGAGCTCTTATCAGCCACGCCATGAACACGCCACCGGTCGCGGGCGACGTCCGTGACCTTTCCAAACGGTGCGAAGGCAAGACGCACGTCCTCGTCAGGAACGGTGTGCAGCAGCCAATGCACTTTTTAAGCGTACATCCTGGTTGGCGGGGTCAATGACGAGGCATCGGCCCTTTCTGACCTGCAGCTCACCAACGCTGACTATTTTCTTCACGGCTTCGTCGTCCTTGAAGGTCACGGCCCAAACGTGGCTCATACGGTAGGCCCCGAGAGCCACCACTTCCGGCAGGAGCGATAACGGGGCGAGCGCATCGCGGAAATCTTCCACCCGGTATGGGCGGGCCCTGATGTCACAATGTAAAAAAACTGTGTTCACAACAAAACGCCCTGTTGGCAAACTCGGCAAAACAACTTGATACCCGTCAGCAGCAAAATTCCTGTTACCGCGGCCGCTCTGGGCCGCTGAAGCCGCTCCTACGGAGCCCGTCATCTTACGTCCGTCACGCTCGGTGGCCGGAAGCAGAATCCTAACCACTCGGCTACGACTGCAGTTTTTTTTTTCTTTATTGCCAGTCCTCGACATAGAACACAAATTGCAATGAAAACTATACAAAAACAGCAATATATACATTTGTTGCGGTCCGCTACTGCGGCATGACGTTGTCTATTAAAATTCCTTGAGTTCTGTCAGGGGTTCAACCCTGGACAGCCACTCAGGAACAGGTTGTTGTGATTTCTGTACTTCTATGTACCTCTGCATACATTCACGGAAGTATACACGCGCCGGTCGGGCATCAGGGTCACAGTGGTACCCCGCCATTCTCGAGCGCCATAGACAGTGGAGGCCCGTGAGCATGATCAGGTCGTACGGGAAACCTTCGTCGTCATTTACAGGCAAAAACCTGATTCCCTGGGGATCTATCGGTAACTCCTTTTTTAAGGTTCTTTGCAACACGTCCCAGAAATAGACCCCCTCCCAACAGTGGATGAAGACATGATCTATGTTTTCCGGTTTTCTACAAATAAGGCAGTTGGTTCCCCATGGCAAATAGAACTTATGTTTTTCCAGAAATGTTTTAACGTGTAAAGTACCGGTATGCAATTTAAAGAAGAACGATTTGGTGCCTGGTTGCACTGGCATCTTTCTCACCCTTTTCAGAACGTCTAGGCCTGGGCCTCCACTGTACACGGCTCTGTACATGGGTACAAGCAAAACACTATCACACAAATCTCGATATAACTTTTTCCGTTTTACAGTCCACAAATATGCATTTGAAAAACGAGCACGCAGAAAAGAAAGACTATAAACTATTTCCCGGAAGAAACCACGAACTGGACCTGTCATTGTTTCGGTACCAACAACAAACTCGGGAAGGGCTCGTGATAGTCTCATTTGGATAACGGTGCGCAGAAAAGGGTCAGTCGTATCGCGAAAGAAAAAGAACCTGTTCACGAGTTGACGCAAGAAGAGGTGCGCCAACCCAAGACCGCCATCTTAACACGCCGGAATAGATTATCTCGGCTGCATCGCTCCCAGCTTGATGCCCACACGAAAACAGCGAACACGCGGTGCAGTTTCTGCACATTAATCCGAGAACACTGTAGGACCTGCATTACGTACCAGATCTTTGTGACAAGAAACATGTTGCATGCTGTAGCTCTCGCAAATATTGACAAGTAGCCCGCGTTCCATTTGTCCGCTGTTTCTTTTATTTCCTTTGTCCGCTCCTTCCAGTATTCGCTACTGTCCTTGTAGGCATCAAGGGGTGCGCCAAGGTACTTAACTGGTGTCGTAACCCAGCTTACGTTCGAAAAGTGGTCTGGGGTAGACGCCCACCTTCCATGCCAAAAACCCAAACATTTCTGCCAGTTCACAAAGCTATTAGTGACTTCACCAAACCTTCTGACGATACTAACAGTATTCAACACACTCTGCGTATCTTTGCAGCATACAGCCACATCGTCAGCATAAGCCAATAACTTGACCTCTGCTGCTTGCAGTTGAAATCCGTTAATGTGATTATTTTGGATTATAGCCTGACACAAAGTTTCTAGGTAAACACAAAACAAGAGTGGGCTGAGTGGACAACCCTGGCGAACGGAGCGCTTCACATTAATGGGGGCCCCCAATGTCTGATTAATTATAAGTCTCGTACAGCAGCTCCGGTACGCCATGGTCACCCCCTCAGGGATTATGCGGCCAAAATTGACTATGTTTCAGGATGGTAAGCAAGAGCTCATGCGAAACGCAATCAAACGCTTTCTCCAAGTCCAGCTGGAGGATCGCCACTGCATCGTACATGGCGTCACAACACTCTAGCACGCACTTTATCTTATGAATGTTGGTCAAAATCGTTCTTCCGCGGATGCCGCACGTCTGGTGCGGGCCGACTATATCCTTGATAACTGACTGAACCCGACGTGCCAGTACCTTCATCAATATTTTGTAGTCGCAGTTTGTCAGCGCTATGGGTCTGTAAGAGGAAAGTTGCTTGAGCTTTTCGGTCTCTTCTGTTTTCGGAATTAGTACTGTATGGGACTGGCCAAAGGATGGTGGAAGCATTTTCAGTTCATATGCTTCATTGAAAACTGCGGTTAGACTAGGAGCTAGGTGGTCCTTGAAAGTTTTGTACCAAACTGCACAAAGACCGTCTGGTCCTGGTGACTTGCCAGGGTTCAGGTCTTCGATAGCTTTCATCACTTCGTTTTCTGTTATTGGTTGTTCTAACGTATCTTTTACTTCGCTCGACAATTGCGGTATTCGCTCCAAAAATAGGCGTTTGAATCCTTGCATATTGACGGGCCTGAATGCGAAAAGCTTTTGAAAATGTTCAAAGAAAGCACACCCTATGTTATGGTTATCGGTTACTTCAACCCCGTCGCGTTCGATGGCCTCAATATGCTTGCGTCTGGAGTGCTTTTTTTCTAATCCCAGCGCTCTTTTCGTAGGCATTTCGCCGCATGCCAGCCTTTCTGCTCTCGCGCGCACCAGTGCACCCCGGTAGCGCTCTTCGTCAAACGCCTCAAGTTTCTTCTTAACGGCACGCATATCTTCTTTATAAGCGCCCGGTTGCGTGCATTCGAGCTTCGCAAATTTATCCAGCATTGATTTTAAAGCGTTTTCTCTTGCCTTCTTTTCATATTGCAGTACGCTACCCCTTTCGATTGCCTTCATTTTAATAGTTTGCTTCAGCAACTCCCATTCCTCGCCTAACTTGATGGAACTGTCATTTCCAAAAGTGTTCAGAGCAGCCACTACCTTTTCGTTAAAAGTGTCATCCCGTAGCAGCTCCGCATTCATTTTCCACAGTTCCCACACAAATTTGCTTCCTTCTTTCTTGTGGCCAACCCTGCATTTTACCAGGCAGTGGTCAGAAAAGGATACTGCGGTCACTGCATAATACTGGAATTTTTCGACTAAGTCATCTGACAAATAAATACGGTCCAATCGCGCGTGACTTGTGCCCTGGAAATGAGTATACCTCACGTCTCGGTCCTCCCGAAACACTCAGCGATGTCCTCCAATTCGTATTCGCGTAGAATCTGTGCCAGGGTATCACTGCTTTTGTCATGAACTATGCGTCGCGTAGACCTATCCTGCGCACTCAATACGCAATTGAAGTCACCAACTAAGGCCATCATTTTGTGCACCGAGAGGTGATGCTCTAGGTTAAGAAAGAAATTTGCCCTTTCTTCCACTGTATTAGGTGCATAAACACACGACACGCGCCAGTGGACATCGCAATAGCTGAAGTCACAAACGATAAGACGGCCAGAGGTGCATGAAAAGTAACCTTCCATAACAAGCCCTGGGAGCTTCTTCACGAACAATACACATCCAGCCGACGTCCCTACGGCGTGGCTCACTACCGTATAGTACGTATAGGTGAACCTTTGCACCATGCTCCCGGTCTGCTCCTCGCCGTCTACCTTGGTTTCTTGCACGGCTAAAACGTCGAGGTCCTGGTCCACTAGTAGTCGGTACACCTGACTCTGTTTCCTTTTGGCGGCCAGACCTCGAACGTTTAGCGTGCCGAGGCTAAGCGACGGGTTGGAAGCCATTACTAATACAAGAAGGGGGGGGGGGAGAAGGCCCGGAGCATGGTGCTCACCTTAACGTCTAGCAGTCCGCTAGACGCCTCCGTGGCCATCCGGTGGCCGTCGGTCGACTTCGTCTGGGGTCGGCTTCGCGGCTGGCCTACGGTCGGCCTCCAGGTTCGGCTTAGGCTTGATGGTCGAACGCCTTCCGGACAACGTCTTAGCGGGCGGAGCCTCAGAGTCACCGCCGGCCTTTCCTGTCGACTTTCTCGTCCTGCTGCAGGGACCTCTTGACCGATGCCGAGACGCCTTCGATGCGGGCGTTGGTGGGGGTCGTGCTATCTTCTGCTGCCAGAGTAGCGTCAGTAGCCTGCTGGGGGCTCTCGTTCTCTGCCGGGGTCTCCGTCACGCTCCCGAGAGTTGCTGCTGGCTCCGTGGGGGTAGGGACATCATCCCGTCCTCCTTTCGTCGGGGTGGTCGTCTCGCTCGCTTCTGCCGCTGCGTTGCCGCTTCCGGCTCCCTTGGCCGCGTCCTCCGCCTCGATGACGTCCATCATGTGCTCTGATGTCAAAGGCTCGCTCTCTGCCGAACCCGCGGCTACTGCGTAAGAGCGTACACAGTCCGCGTCGGCGTGGCCGAAAAGCCTGCACCTGGAGCAACGGGGAACCTTACATTCTCGTCGTACGTGGCCAGAACCCCGACAGCGCAGACACTGCATAGGGCGACCTGGGGCGACCACAAGCGCGAGTTCCCCGGCGACGCGTATCTGATGGGGCAAGTCGTCGACCTTCATCCCAGACTTGAGCTGCAGTAGCACTGCTCGAGTCGTTGAGCCCTTGTCAGAGACGCCATCCACTCGCCAGCGCTCGCGGGTCACTTCGGTCACTTTGCCGAAGGAGGCCAATGCCGTCTTCACGTCCTCGTCTTCAACACCGTGCAGATCCCAGTGGAGACGCAGCTTCACCTGTTGTTCCTTCGGGTCGATCACCAGGCAGCGACGCCCCTTAACCTGCAGCTCCTTCAGCGCCGCCAGCTTTTTGGTAGCCTCGGCTGTGTTCATCGTCACCGCCCACACATGGTTGATTTGGTACGCTCCAAGGGCGACGACGCCCGAGAGCATACCAACAGCTTGAAGCGCGTCCCGAAAATCTTCTACACGGAACGGGCGAACACGAGCGTCGCCGTGCAAAAAAACCGTATTTAATACGATGCGTCCTGTTGGTAGTCGTGGCAAAATAATCTGGTAGCCCTTATCATCCTCAGTCAAAAGCCTGTTGCCGCAGCTGACTGCCGCATTAGCCGCTCCAGTGAAGCCCATGATACCGCGATCCGTTAAGCTCGGAAGCCGGAAGCAGAATGGCCACGACTACAAGAACAAAAGGCGCTTTCTCTCCGCGGCTCAGATTCCTGATTAAGGCGAAGCGAAACAAAAGAAAAATAATGCACGCAGCCGGCAGGATTCGAACCTGCGCGGGTACAACCCAATAGATTTCGAGTCTATCGCCTTAACCACTCGGCCACGACTGGAAGAACAGAAGGTACTTTCTCTGCGCTGCTCAGATTCCTGATTAAGGCGAAGCAAAATAAATGAAAAATAATGCACGCAGCCGGCAGGATTCGAACCTGCGTGGGTACAACCCAATAGATTTCGAGTCTATCGCCTTAACCACTCGGCCACGACTGCAAGAACAGAAGGCGCTTTCTCTCCGCTGCACAGATTCCAGATTAAGGCGAAGCAAAACAAAAGAAAAATAATGCACGCAGCCGGCAGGATTCGAACCTGCGCGGGTACAACCCAATAGATTTCGAGTCTATCGCCTTAACCACTCGGCCACGACTGCAAGAACAGAAGGCGCTTTCTCTCCGCGGCACAGATTCCAGATTAAGGCGAAGCAAAACAAAAGAAAAATAATGCACGCAGCCGGCAGGATTCGAACCTGCGTGGGTACAACCCAATAGATTTCGAGTCTATCGCCTTAACCACTCGGCCACGACTGCAAGAACAGAAGGCGCTTTCTCTCCGCTGCACAGATTCCTGATTAAGGCGAAGCAAAACAAAAGAAAAATAATGCACGCAGCCGGCAGGATTCGAACCTGCGCGGGTACAACCCAATAGATTTCGAGTCTATCGCCTTAACCACTCGGCCACGACTGCAAGAACAGAAGGCGCTTTCTGTCCGCTGCTCAAATTCCTGATTAAGGCGAAGCAAAACAAAAGAAAAATAATGCACGCAGCCGGCAGGATTCGAACCTGCGTGGGTACAACCCAATAGATTTCGAGTCTATCGCCTTAACCACTCGGCCACGACTGCAAGAACAGAAGGCGCTTTCTCTCCGCTGCACAGATTCCAGATTAAGGCGAAGCAAAACAAAAGAAAAATAATGCACGCAGCCGGCAGGATTCGAACCTGCGCGGGTACAACCCAATAGATTTCGAGTCTATCGCCTTAACCACTCGGCCACGACTGCAAGAACAGAGGGCGCTTTCTCTCCGCTGCTCAGATTCTTGATTAAGGAGAAGCAAAACAAAAGAAAAACAATGCACGGAGTCGGCAGGATTCGAACCTGCGCGGGTACAACCGAATAGATTTCGAGTCTATCGCCTTAACCACTCGGCCACGACTGCAAGAACAGAGGGCGCTTTCTCTCCGCTGCTCAGATTCTTGATTAAGGCGAAGCAAAACAAAAGAAAAACAATGCACGCAGCCGGCAGGATTCGAACCTGCGCGGGTACAACCGAATAGATTTCGAGTCTATCGCCTTAACCACTCGGCCACGACTGCAAGAACAGAAGGCACTTTCTGTCCGCTGCTCAGATTCCTGATTAAGGCGAAGCAAAACAAAAGAAAAATAATGCACGCAGCCGGCAGGATTCGAACCTGCGTGGGTACAACCCAATAGATTTCGAGTCTATCGCCTTAACCACTCGGCCACGACTGCAAGAACAGAAGGCGCTTTCTCTCCGCTGCACAGATTCCAGATTAAGGCGAAGCAAAACAAAAGAAAAATAATGCACGCAGCCGGCAGGATTCGAACCTGCGCGGGTACAACCCAATAGATTGAGTCTATCGCCTTAACCACTCGACCACGACTGCAAGAACAGAGGGCGCTTTCTCTCCGCTGCTCAGATTCTTGATTAAGGAGAAGCAAAACAAAAGAAAAACAATGCACGCAGCCGGCAGGATTCGAACCTGCGCGGGTACAACCGAATAGATTTCGAGTCTATCGCCTTAACCACTCGGCCACGACTGCTTTTTTTTTCTTTATTGCCGTCGTCGACGTACAAAATCAAATGTTACAAATGATAAAACGTGCCAGCCACACTTTGGCCAACACAGCACTAAAATCTTTTCAGTGACACCAGTTCATCGAGTACATACATCCATTGTGGTGGATCAGGCAGTGATTTGTAAGCGTCTCTCACGTAAACAACACTCTCAATGAAGTGTTCTCGCACCGGTATTACAACCAAGTCTGCATGTTCAAATTGCATGCGAGTTTTCCACATAGCGTGGAGGCCCAGGACCATAATGAGGTCGTACGGTACTTGCTCTGAGGTATCTATTGGCAAAAAGCAGTATCCCATACGGGTCCAGGGGTAACTGCTTCTTCAGCGTTCTCTGCAGAACGTCCCAGTGAAAGATAGGGTCCCAGCAATCTAGGAAAACATGTTCTATTGTTTCTGGTTTTTTACATAGAAAGCAGTCGGTGTTCCAGGGGATGAAAATACCCTTGCTATGAAGCCAGGTCTTAACGGGAAGTGTGTTTGTATGTAATTTGAAAAAGAAAGACTTAGTTGATGGCCGTACTGGCATTTTCTTCACTCTTTTTAAGCACGTCCTGTCCGGGGCCTCCACGGTGTGGCGAGCGGTACAAAGGTACAGGGAGCATCGTGTCCACAAGATCTCTGTACAATTTTTTCTTTGTAACGGTGGACAGATACTGCTGTGAGAAACGCACATTTAACATCCTATATGACATCACCACTTCACGCAGGTATCCTTTCACAGTTCCCGGCATGTTCTGAGCCGACGAAACAACGAATCCCGGAAGAAGTCTGCCCAGCCGTACTTGTACTATTGTTCGAAGAAAGAGATCATTTTGATCCCGCAGAAACACAAAGCGTGACACAATTTGTCGCAAAAACAAGTGAACCAGACCAAGCCCACCTTTCTTGACCGGGAGAAACAAGTTTGTTCGACTCGTCCTCTCCCAGGTAGAGGCCCAAATGAAAGTAGCGAAAATGCGGTGAATTTTTTGTACGCTTACCCGCGCAGCACACAACACATTCATAACATACCATATCTTAGAAACTAAAAAGAGGTTGCAAACAGTGGCTCTAGAAAACATTGACAATTGCTTTCCTCTCCAACCGTCAGCCTTTTCCTTTGCTCTCGAAGCTTGGTCGAGCCAGTACGGTTCGGCCTCACGGTAACTTCCGAGAGGCACCCCCAGGTACTGTGTAGGCAACTTTGACCAATTCAATCGAGAAAAGGTCTCCGGCGTGTCTTCCCAACTCCCATGCCAGAAGCCATAACTTTTATCCCAATTTATCTGGGCTCCAGCTGAATCGCAAAATTTTTCGACTACAGTAGTTGCCTCTTTAATGCTGGCTTTATTTGTACAGAGAATCGCGATGTCGTCTGCATACGCCAATATTTTAACGTGTGCTGCCTGTAGTCGATAGCCTGCTATGCGGTCGTTGTTTTTAATGGCCAAACAGAGTGGCTCGAGATAAGCAGCAAACAGAAGGGGCGAAAGCGGGCATCCTTGACGCACCGACGAGAGCACACGAAAGCTATCGGTGAGCTCCCCATTAACAATGATTCGCGTTGAGCAGTCTTTGTACGCCATCGTTACGCCTTCCGTTATGACACTGCCAACGTTCGTATGTTCGAGTATGCATAGTAGAGCCTTGTGCGAGACGAGGTCGAAGGCTTTCGCCAAATCTATCTGCATCATCGCGACGTAATCGCCAATCGCGTCGCAACACTCTAGCACACTTCGAACCACGTGTACATTTGTTGTAATACTGCGGCCTTTAATGCCACAAGTCTGGTGAGGCCCTACCAATGTTTTGATGACACTTTGCAGTCGTTTCGCTAAAACTTTCGTGAATATTTTATAGTCAACGTTGGCTAGAGTTATCGGGCGATATGAGCCTGGCAACAAACGTTTCTTTTCGTCATCACTCTTCGGGATTAGCACGATATGCGAGGTTGTGAAAGACAAGGGCAATCTTTTTCGGTCATACGCTTCGCTGATAACTAGATGGAGGACATGAGCCAGCGCTGACTTAAACGTTTTATAGAAAGTAGCCCCTAAGCCATCAGGCCCAGGTGCTTTACCGGGCGCCAACTCGTCTATTGCGCACTCTATCTCACTCAGGGTAATGGGATGTTCTAGCCGTGCCTTAACTTCTTCATCGAGCTTTGGCATCAATGAAAGGAATTCCGTCTGGTAGCCATCTTTAGGTTCGCGTGGTTGACCTAAGAAGGCTTTGAAGTGATCGACGATCCCTTGTTTGATGTCGTTTTTGTCGGACGTGATGTCATTGCCTTTAGCTAGCTGGCGGATTTCCTTCCGACATGCGTACCTTTTCTCGTCTGAGAGAGCTCGTTTTGTTGGCGCTTCTCCCGCCCACAGCTTCTCAGACCTTGATCGCACAACGGCGGCTTTGTATTTCTCAGAGTCTATCCTTTCGAGTTCGGCTTTCACTTCCTTTATTTCGTTAACATACACACCAGGCTGGACACTTTCCATGCTGATGAAAAATTGCAGTTGCTGGCGAAGGTTCGTTTCTGCCTGTTTCAGGTTATGCCGAAGGACACTGCTTCTTTCAATAGCCATTGTTTTTACTTTCTGTTTAAATTCTTCCCATTTAATGGCGAAGCTTGCTAATTCGACTGAAATCAGGCTTTCTAGTTCCTTCGCAACAGCATCAACGAAAGCATCGTCATCCAGCAACTGCGCGTTCAATTTCCAGAGGTCCCAGTTAAAGGTGTGTTTGATCTGTCTTTTCCCAAAGGTGGCAGTTACCAAGCAGTGATCGCTATATGCAATGGGTTGCACATCATATTCACTACACAAGGGCACCAATTCGGCTGACACATATAATCTATCTAGCCGAGCGTGGCTATCACGCTGGAAGTGAGTAAACTGCGGGTGAGTACCACTGGCGAAGACACTACCGATATCTTCCAAGTCGTAATCGTGCACCACTGCATTTAGCAATTCAGCACTCCTATCGCGTACGTGTGAAAATTTTGCGCGGTCGTCAGCAGTGCATACACAGTTAAAATCGCCCAGCAGTATTACCACCTTGTCACAGTTTACGTACTCTTCAAGACGCTCAAAGAAGGATCGCCGGTCTGTTTTAATATTCGGTGCGTAGACACAAATGACACGGAAATCCTTATCGCAAAAACAAAAATCAGCCACTAAAAGGCGCCCACTTTCACACGAAAACACTGACTGCACACAAATGCCAAAGTTTCTTCGAATGAATACAGCGCAACCACCTGATCCACCAACAGCGTGAGAAACACACACGTCAAAGTGCGCACGAAAATTGGACACCATTCTGTCGGTTAGTTCTTGGCTCTCTATTTTCGTTTCTTGGATTCCCACAAGATGCAAGTCATTATCTAAGAGTAGGCGACTTAGCTGACATTGCCGCCTTCTTGCACCAAGCCCTCGTACATTTAACGTGGCTACACGTAGCGCTCCTTCGATATTAGCTGCCATGACTACACGGTAGAATGGTGCCCATCACAGTTACGCAGGGACGAGTGTTGGTAATGACGCGCCGATATCCGCGTCGAATGCCACAAAAGGGAACACAAACCGACTTCCCGAAAGCAACACTCACATGCAACTCGGGCCCTCGTTCCTGACACATATCCAAGAGAATAGCGCTCAGGGTGACGGCCATTGCACTCACCAACCCCCCAACCCGCCTCAAGCCCAAACACAGTACAGAACTACGGAGGCGGTTTACCCGCCTGCCGTGAATCGGCCGTAATGTTCGGCCGCAGCTTCAAGGTAGGTCTCCTCATACCTGGCGTTTTGGGCGGTGGCTCGTCTCCGCCGCTGCTGTCCTGCGTCGTAGCCAGGCTATTGGTCTGGTCGCGCGGGCGTTTCCCCGCCTGCAAGTTAGCGAGCCCGGTATGGGTGTCCATGTCTTCCTGTTCAGGGGCGGTGGAGGCTGCTCCCGGATCAGGTGGGCTCTCTTCCTCACGGTTCGGCATGGCTGCAGTGCCCTCTGCTTTCTCTTGCTGTTCAGAGGCGGCGGCCTCGTCGACGTGTTGCCCTTTGTTCTTGAAGTCGTACCTCCGACTCTGCCACCTCGCCAGCCGCTTCCTTAGCCGTGGACGATGTGTCTTCCATGTCCGCCTCGTCCATGAGCAGGGCGGAGTGGTCGTCGTTGCTCACGGGTCCGGTCACGCTAGCGTACGTCCGCTCGCACTGACTCTCTTCGTGACCGAAGCGTCGGCACGCACCACACCGCGGAATGCGGCAGTCGCGACGAATATGGCCCGTTCCGCGGCAGCGCAGGCAGAGAGGGGCCCTGCCCGGCACAACCACGAGAGCCAGCTCGCCGGCGACGCTCACCTGATGTGGCAGGTCGTCCAGCATTACGCCCGGCTTCAACTTCAGCGTAACCAGTCTTGTAGTAGAGGTCTTATCAGCCACGCCATGAACACGCCACCGCTCGCGGGCGACGTCCGTGACCTTTCCAAACGGCGCGAAGGCAAGACGCACGTCCTCGTCAGGAACACTGTGCAGCAGCCAATGCACTTTCAAGCGCACATCCTGGTTGGCGGGGTCAATGACGAGGCATCGGCCCTTTCTGACCTGCAGCTCACCAACGCTGACTATTTTCTTCACGGCTTCGTCGTCCTTGAAGGTCACGGCCCAAACGTGGCTCATACGGTAGGCCCCGAGAGCCACCACTTCCGGCAGGAGCGATAACGGGGCGAGCGCATCGCGGAAATCTTCCACCCGGTATGGGCGGGCCCTGATGTCACAATGTAAAAAAACTGTGTTCACAACAAAACGCCCTGTTGGCAAACTCGGCAAAACAACTTGATACTCGTCAGCAGCAAAATTCCTGTTACCGCGGCCGCTCTGGGCCGCTGAAGCCGCTCCTACGGAGCCCGTCATCTTACGTCCGTCACGCTGGGTGGCCGGAAGCAGAATCCACTCGGCCACGACTGCAAGAACAGAAGGCGCTTTCTCTCCGCTGCTCAGATTCCAGATTAAGGCGAAGCAAAACAAAAGAAAAATAATGCACGCAGCCGGCAGGATTCGAACCTGCGCGGGTACAACCCAATAGATTTCGAGTCTATCGCCTTAACCACTCGGCCACGACTGCAAGAACAGAGGGCGCTTTCTCTCCGCTGCTCAGATTCTTGATTAAGGCGAAGCAAAACAAAAGAAAAACTAATGCACGCAGCCGGCAGGATTCGAACCTGCGTGGGTACAACCCAATAGATTTCAAGTCTATCGCCTTAACCACTCGGCCACGACTGCAAGAACAGAAGGCGCTTTCTCTCCGCTGCTCAGATTCCTGATTATGGCGAAGCAAAACAAAAGAAAAACAATGCACGCAGCCGGCAGGATTCGAACCTGCGCGGGTACAACCCAATAGACTTTCAAGTCTATCGCCTTAACCACTCGGCCACGACTGCCAGAACAGAAGGCGCTTTCTCTCCGCGGCTCAGATTCCTGATTAAGGCGAAGCAAAACAAAAGAAAAACAATGCACGCAGCCGGCAGGATTCGAACCTGCGCGGGTACAACCCAATAGATTTCGAGTCTATCGCCTTAACCACTCGGCCACGACTGCCAGAACAGAAGGCGCTTTCTCTCCGCGGCTCAGATTCCTGATTAAGGCGAAGCAAAACAAAAGAAAAATAATGCACGCAGCCGGCAGGATTCGAACCTGCGCGGGTACAACCCAATAGATTTCGAGTCTATCGCCTTAACCACTCGGCCACGACTGCAAGAACAGAAGGCGCTTTCTCTCCGCTGCTCAGATTCCTGATTAAGGCGAAGCAAAACAAAGAAAAACAATGCACGCAGCCGGCAGGATTCGAACCTGCGCGGGTACAACCCAATAGATTTCGAGTCTATCGCCTTAACCACTCGGCCACGACTGCCAGAACAGAAGGCGCTTTCTCTCCGCTGCTCAGATTCCTGATTAAGGCGAAGCAAAACAAAAGAAAAACAATGCACGCAGCCGGCAGGATTCGAACCTGCGCGGGTACAACCCAATAGATTTCAAGTCTATCGCCTTAACCACTCGGCCACGACTGCCAGAACAGAAGGCGCTTTCTCTCCGCTGCTCAGATTCCTGATTATGGCGAAGCAAAACAAAAGAAAAACAATGCACGCAGCCGGCAGGATTCGAACCTGCGCGGGTACAACCCAATAGATTTCAAGTCTATCGCCTTAACCACTCGGCCACGACTGCCAGAACAGAAGGCGCTTTCTCTCCGCTGCTCAGATTCCTGATTAAGGCGAAGCAAAACAAAAGAAAAACAATGCACGCAGCCGGCAGGATTCGAACCTGCGCGGGTACAACCCAATAGATTTCAGGTCTATCGCCTTAACCACTCGGCCACGACTGCCAGAACAGAAGGCGCTTTCTCTCCGCGGCTCAGATCCTGATTAAGGCGAAGCAAACAAAAGAAAAACAATGCACGCAGCCGGCAGGATTCGAACCTGCGCGGGTACAACCCAATAGATTTCGAGTCTATCGCCTTAACCACTCGGCCACGACTGCCAGAACAGAAGGCGCTTTCTCTCCGCTGCTCAGATTCCTGATTAAGGCGAAGCAAAACAAAAGAAAAACAATGCACGCAGCCGGCAGGATTCGAACCTGCGCGGGTACAACCCAATAGATTTCAAGTCTATCGCCTTAACCACTCGGCCACGACTGCCAGAACAGAAGGCGCTTTCTCTCCGCTGCTCAGATTCCTGATTATGGCGAAGCAAAACAAAAGAAAACAATGCACGCAGCCGGCAGGATTCGAACTGCGCGGGTACAACCCATAGATTGTCAAGTCTATCGCCTGAACCACTCGGCCACGACTGCCAGAACAGAAGGCGCTTTCTCTCCGCTGCTCAGATTCCTGATTATGGCGAAGCAAAACAAAAGAAAAACAATGCACGCAGCCGGCAGGATTCGAACCTGCGCGGGTACAACCCAATAGATTTCAAGTCTATCGCCTTAACCACTCCGCCACGACTGCATTTTTTTTATTACCTGTTCCTTTTTACAGGGCATAGGAACACAGAAACATGAAAGGTAAAATGAACACGTGGACCGAGCCTTGGTCCGGTGTGTTCACATTAAAATTTCTTCAAGTTACATAATTCATCCAACAGAGGTAACCAGTCAGGAGGCTCTGGTTGCGCTTTGTACAATTCGCGTATGTAATCTATGTTCGCGATGAAGTTTTCCCTTACAGGACGTGCGTGAGGGTCTGCATTACGGACCGCCATTCTCGTCTGCCATATGCTGTGTAGTCCTATTAACATAAACATGTCGTATGGGACTCCGTCTTCATTGTCCACGCGCAGAAAACGAATGCCGTAACTTGTGATGGGTAGGTCTTTTTTCAATGTGCGCTGAAGGATGTCCCAATGGAAGACGGCGTCCCAGCAGTAAATAAACACGTGTTCCACAGTTTCGGGCTTCTTACACAATAGACAATTCGTCGTCCATGGGACGTAGAGGCCTTTATCGGCTAACCACTGCTTTACTTTGGAGCGTCCCAGAGTGAAGTTTAAAGAAGAAAGTTTTTGCTCCCGGTTTTACGTTCATCCTTTTAACTCTTCTTAACACGTCCTGTCCGGGTCCGACATTGAATAAAGATCTGTATCGCGGCGTTGGTAACAAGCATTCAATGAGGTCTTTGTAAAGTCTTTTCCGTTTTACAGAGGACAAGTACTCTAGTGAAAAACGTACTTTGAGAAAATTAAAAGATTGTACAACTTCACGCAGATACCCTGACACATATTGATACATGTTATTCGACGACACAACAAATTCTGGAACGTCGGAGCACAGTCTTAATTTTATTACACTTTGCAAAAATTCGTTTCTTTGGTCGCGAAGAAAAATAAAGCGAGACACAAGTTGCCTAATAAACAAGTGACACAAACCCAAACCTCCGTTTCGGGCCGATAAGAACAAATTTGAGCGACTTGTTCGCTCCCACGTCGATTTCAATACAAACACAGCAAAAATCCCGTGAAATTTCTGCACATTCACGCGTGACATACAAGGACTTGGAACACATACCATATTTTGGATATCAAAAATAGGTTGCATACAGACGCCCGTGCGAAAATAGAGAGTTCACGCCCTCCCCAGGCGTTTGTTTTTTGTCGGGTTGTTTCTGCTTCGTCTTTCCAGTAGTCGTTGTTGTCACGATAGACCTGAAGTGGTACCCCAAGGTACTTTAGCGGGCGGGTTTCCCATCTTACATTTACGTATACATCAGGTCTCATATCCCAATTACCATACCAAAATGCAGTTGTTTTGTCCCAATTAATCATACTACCTGTCATGGAACAAAATTGTTTGACCGTGTGGACAACTTCACATATGCTCTGCCTATCTTGACAGAGTACAGCCACGTCATCGGCATATGCTAGAATCTTTACTTCGGTGTTCTGTAATCTAAATCCATGCACATTTGAATTATGAATAATTGATAAACACAAGGGTTCTAGGTACATGGCAAAAAGTAAGGCTGATGCCGGACAACCTTGTCTGATAGAACTGAGTATCTCAATTTTTTCACTGAGCACCCTGTTAACTACCAGGCGTGTTACGCATCGCGAGTATGCCATCTTTAATCCATCAAGAAGCACACTTCCTACTTGCACATGTTCCAACACACTGAACAACACTTCATGGGAAACACGGTCAAAAGCTTTCTGTAGATCTAATTGCATCATTGCGATTACACGGTCAAAAGCTTTCTGTAGATCTAATTGCATCATTGCGATTCGGTCTCCAAAGTCATCACAAATCTCTAAGACACTTCTTACTATGTGTATATTTGTCGTAATGCTACGACCTCTTATGCCACATGTTTGGTGCGGTCCTACAATGTCTTGAATGACATTCTGCAGTCTCCTGGCCAACACCTTCATGAAAATTTTGTAATCCGTGTTCAATAGGCTAATGGGCCGATACGACGTCACAGACTGGAGTTTGGTACTATCATCTGTTTTGGGGATTAAAACAGTGTGCGCCTCAGTGAACGAGCGTGGTAGTCTTTTCTTTTTATAACCATCTTCGATAACTTCGAACAGCGCGCGTGCGATCTCTTCTTTAAACATTTTATAGAATTCTGCTCCTATTCCATCTGGACCAGGCGTCTTTCCAGTGCTTAAGTCATCAATAGCTTTTTTAATCTCCTGTACGCTGATAGGAGCCTCCAAACTTTTTTGCGTTTCATCGTCAAACTTGGGCACGAAAGAAAGGAATTCGTCACTAAATCCACTCGCCATCGACAAACGCTTTCCAAGCAATTCGCGATAGTGTTCAACAAATGCTTCCCTTATCTGACTTTTTTCTTTCGTCAATGTGCCATTGTACACTATTTCCTTAACTTCTTTTCTTTCTGCATATTGCTTTTCATCACCTAGTGCCCGTTTTGTAGGTGTCTCGCCCATCCAAAGCTTTTCTGTTCTTGACCTAATAATAGCACCTCTGTATTTCTCTTTATCTAAAAATTCGAGCTTGTTTTTTGTATTTTTGATTTCCTCGGTGAACGTGCCCGGTTTCGCATTCTCTTCCTTTAAAAGTGCTTGCAGTTGCAACTGCAAATTCTTCTCGCCTTGTTTCTTCTCAAAATTAAGCTTCGTTTCGTTCTATAGCACTTAGTTTAACATTTTGTTTGAAAGTTTCCCACCGTTCTTCCCAGTCATCTTTTTCATCTTCATACATCATCGTTAACGCTTCTGTTACTTTTTTAGTAAACGTTTCATCTTTCAGAATGCTATGATTTAACTTCCAAAGGTTCCAGTTGAACTTTGTCGTTTTTTCCTTCTTTCCAAGCGTGAATCTCACCAAACAGTGGTCGCTAAACGACACTGGTGTAACCAAGTATTCATCACAGCACATCACAAGGTCAAGTGGAATGTAGGCTCTATCTAAACGCGCGTGACTTTGACCCTGAAAATGTGTGAACTGGGCCCTGCCATTAGACATGCAGAGGGCCACATTTTCTAGTCCATTCTCTGCAATCAGTTCACTCAAAATCAACGCGCTTTGATCGCGGATATTTACACGCTTGGAGCGGTCCTCCATTGCGCACACACAGTTAAAGTCACCCATAAATATCACATGTCTACTACAATCAAGAAAACCACTAATTTCTTCAAAGAAAGCTTTCCTTTCGTTCTCGCGGTTCGGGGCATACAAGCAAATCACGCGCCATTCAAAATTCAGTAGCGAGAAATCACATACTACGAAACGTCCGCTATCACTGCTTCTTATATTTGTCTCCACAGCACCAATAGATTTTTTTACGAAAATGGCACACCCTCCCGACAAGCCATTGGAATGTGATACACAAATATTATACGTGGTGCGAAAAGGCAGAACCATTCGATCAGTTTCCTCCTGCCTCTCTACTTTCGTTTCTTGCACGGCAATCACATCTAAATCGTGTTCTGCAAACAGTCTGCTTAATTGGTACTGACGTCTTCTAGCAGCTAACCCGCGCACATTTAGAGTGGCGAAACGAACTGCTCTCTCAAGTCTAATAGCCTTTTTTTTGTTAAAAAAAGGATGCGCTCACCAAAAACAAGGTGTGCCCCGATTTTCGGATACACACGTAGTGCGTTAGCTGTGTTGTCAAGTGGGCGGCTGAGCCGCCCTCTTCTCCCCCTCCTTGACGTTTGGCTTTGCAGTGGGCCGCGGCCGGCGGCTAGTTGCCGCTTTCGCCGGAGGTTCACTGCTGCTGGCGTCCTTTGACTCTTCACCGCCGTCGTCTCGTGGTCTCTTTACCACCGCACTATTTTCTTCTGCTTCACGGCAATCCATGAAATCCTCTTCGGGAGGCTTTTGGTGAACTTCCGCTGCCTCAGTGTTTGCACTTGTTTTATTGGTGGCATCCTCGGTGACATTGGAGTCCGTACTCTTCGTCTTCGCTTGAATTGGAATTTGCACATGTGCAGTGATTTTCAAACTTTCCTCAGTTTTCGGTGGCTCATTTTCTTGGGTGCTTGTCTCTTGTGCCCCTGAAATTGCTGCTGGACTCACACATTCTTCTGCTTCGACTTCGTCCATGGTGAGCTCGGATTTCTTCGTGCTCACCGTGGTCATGGCAGCTGCAGCATACGTCCTCGAGCAGTTTTCTACGGTATGGCCAAAGCGTTTGCAGACGTTGCATCGCAGGACGCGGCAATACTTTCTGATGTGGCCAATTTGCTGGCAGCGCAAACACCTTGGTGCTCTTCCGGGCACCACGACAAGGGCGAGCTCGCCTCCAACACGCAGCTGATGTGGTAAATCGTCCAACGTTACGTCGGCCTTCAGTCGCACCACAACTGTACGTGTCATGGTGCTCTGCTGGCTGTAGCCGTCAATTCTCGATTTATCCAGTCCTATTTCCATGACCGTTCCGTAGGGGCTCAGCGCGTTTCGCACATCTTCTTCGCGTACGTGGTAGAGCAACCAGTGAAGCTTCAGACGGACGTCGCGGTGGCTTAGATCAATTACGATGCATCGCCGGCCCTTCACCGTCAATTCCGGATCACCTAAAGACTTCTTCGCGCCTTCAGCGGTCTTGCAGGTAACCGCCCACACATGGTTCATTTGATAGGCGCCAAGCGCAAGAACTTCGGTGGACGGGACACGTTGAAACAGTGGTTCACGGAAATCTTCTGTACGGTACGGTCTTCCTTTTATATCAGCATGTAGAAAAACAGTATTTTGGACAACATACCCAGTTGGCAGAGGGGGCAAAATGACTGCATAATCCAGCGACACTTCATTCCTGGTACCGCGGCTTAACTGGGCCGCTACATTCGCTCCAACGGAGCTCATGATAGACACGTCCGTAGGCTTTCGCGGCTGGAAGTGGAATCTCCGCCACGACTGCAAGAACAGAAGGCGCTTTCTCTCCGCTGCTCAGATTCCTGATTAAGGCGAAGCAAAACAAAAGAAAAACAATGCACGCAGCCGGCAGGATTCGTACCTGCGCGGGTACAACCCAATAGATTTCAAGTCTATCGCCTTAACCACTTAATCACTTCATGTTCTGTTATTGGTCACTCTAATGTCTCTATAGCGTCACTCGAAAATTGCGGCATTCGCTCCAAAAATATGCGTTTGAAACCTTCCATATTGACGGGCCTGAATGCGAAAAGCTTTTAAAAATGTTCAAAGAAAGCACACCCTATGTTGTAGTTGTCGGTTACTTCCACTCCGTCGCGTTCGATGACCTCAACCTGGTTGCGTCTGGAGTGTTTTTTTTTTAAATCCCAGCGTTCTTTTCGTAGGCATTTCCCAGCACGCCAGTCTTTCTGCTACCGCACACACGAGCGCGCCCCGATAGCGCTCTTCGTCAAACGCCTCGAGTTCCTCCTTAACGGCGCGCATATCTTCTTGATAAGTGCCAGGTTGCATGCATTGGAGCGTGGGAAATTTATCCAGCATTGATTTTAAAGTGTTTTCTCTTGCCTTCTTTTCATATCGCAGTACGCTACTCCTTTCGATTGCCTTCATTTTAATAGTTTGCTTCAGCAACTCTCATTCCTTGCCAAACTTGATAGAACTATCTCCAAAAATGTACAGAGCAGCCACTACCTTTTCGTTTAAAGTATCATCCCGTAGCAGCAGAGCACTTATTTTCCACAGTTCCCACACAAATTTGTTCCGTTCTTTCTTGTGACCCACCCTGCACTTTATCAGGTAGTGGTCAGAAAAGGATACTGCAATCACTGCATAATATTGGAATTTTTCGACTAAATCATCTGACAAATACACACGGTACAATCGTGCGTGACTTGTGCCCTGGACGTGAGTACACCTTACGTCCTGGTCACCACGAAAACACTCAGCGATGTCTTCTCATTCGTATTCGCGTAGAATCTGTGCCAGGATAGCGCTGCTTTTGCCGTTAACTACGCGTTCCGTAGACCTATCCTGGGCACTCAACATGCAATTAAGTCACCAACTTAGGCTATAATTTTGTGCACTGAGAGGCGAGGCTGTAGGTGGAGCCTCTGAGTCACCGCCGCCCTTTTCGTCGACTTCCCTTCCTGCTGCAGGGACCTCTTAACCGATCCCGAGACGCCTTCGACGCGGGCGTTGGTAGAGGTCGTGTTGTCTTCCGCTGCCTGCGTAGCGTCTGTAGCCTGCTGATGGCTCTCGTTTTCTGCCGGGCCCTCCATCACGCTCTCGAGTGTTGTTAATGGCTCCTTGGGGGGAGGGACATCATCCCGTTCGCCTTTCGTCGGGGTGGTCGTCCCGCTCGCTTCTACTGCCGCGTTGCCGCTTCGAGGTCCCTTGGCCGCGTCCTCCGCCTTGGTCACGTCCATCATGTGGTCTGATGTCAACGGCTCGGTCTCCGTCGAACCCTTGACTACTGCGTAAGAGCGTACATGTGTTCCCAGAATAATTCGGAACGTTGGACACGCAGCTGCTCATCGCCGGAGCACGCCGACGGATAAACACAGGCAAGATCTGCGCATGCGTGGTCTCCCTAGCGAGCCAGTTTCGCTCCCTAGTGCATCTAGATTGGCGTTGTCTTGCTCCAAAAAGGTAGCGCTAGGTGCCCTTTAGCATTGTGCAATGGGGGGCTGGGCGAATGAATGTCTGTAGCACAGCATGCACTGTAATCTATAAATAAAGGCTTGTGGATTCCTTGCGGCGTATTCTCGCCATGATCTGCATCCCGTCTGGGAGAAAGCAATGCTTCGCTGTGATTACGTGCGAGTGAGGCGGCTTGGCTACAACGGCATCGCTGCCTTATTTTCAACCGTGTTAGCCTGTCCTGCTAAGTATTAGTTCTTGTTAAATTATCTCCCGATCCGTGCTACTACTAGCTTCGTAATACGAGGTTAATTTCGACTATTACGTGACCGCTCCCTTAACAGGTGTGTCTGCAGTAGGGGCAATAAAACAATTTACAAAATGAAATAAGGCGGCACGTTCATCAAGGCCAATTTCACGCACAGGAAGTGACTTCATGCAAATGGCACTCTAATAAATTTTTCACGACTCCACTCTTTTATTTGCGCACCACGTTACGTGGTTCGCATACATTGTGCGCCAATCAATCATGGAATCTGGAATCTGAGCAATGATAAATATGCCCCAGATGAAAAATGAAAAAAAGGCGCCCAAGCACACGAACATGCACACACGAGCGCTTTTGCTCCAACGCGCGTGCATGCGCAGACACAGCTTGTCACGGACGCCAGCCCCCCTTGACAAAACGTTAAGGGGCACCTAGGGCTACCGTTTTGGAGCAACTCAATGTAAACTAGATGCACTAGGGAACCAAGCTTGATCGCTAGGGAGACCGCGCACGCGCAGGCCATGGTACTACTTTTTCCACGGGCGTGCTCCGCCGGCAAGCGGCCGCGTGTGTGGCGTTCCGAATTATTCTGCGAGCTCCTGTACGCCCGCCGCTACTGCAGTAGACGTCGTCGCACTCTGCTTCGTCAGCGGTATCAACGTAGGCCTATCCCGAGTCGCTGGTTGCCCAGTTTCACGGGCCGCATTTACCTCGTCCATTAACAGCTGAGACGAGTCGTCACTAGTCCCGGGGCCCGCGATGCTCGCATCAGTGCGGGCACATTGGCCGTCTTCGTGGCCGAACCGTCAGCAGGCTCCGCAACGCGGGACCCAACAATCTTTACGGATGTGGCCTGTATTCCGACAGCGAAGGCATAACGGAGGCCTGCCTGGTACGACGACAAGCGCCAACTCACCGCTAACGTTGAGCTGGTGCGGCAAGTCGTCGAGCTTCACGCCAGCTTTCAACTTAAGTGTGACGAGCCTCGTTGTGGAGCCCGTCTCTGACATACCACGCAAACGCCAACGCTCCCGGGAAACTTCGATGACTTTTCCGTATGGCGCAAACGCGGCGCGTACGTCTTCGTCCGCCACGTTGTGTAGCAGCCAGTGAAGCTTGAGTCGCACGTCCTGGTTCGCCGGATCAATCACCAGGCAGCGGATTTCTTTCACAAGCCGCTCACCGACGCTTACAATCTTCGTTGCTGCTTCGGAATCCTTGAGAGTAACGGCCCAGACCGGGCTCATCCGAAACGCCCCCAGGGCGATAACATCGACGAACCGCATCCTGAGCTAACGCGTCCCGGAAATCCTCGACCCGATACGGGCGGGCTCTGATATCGGCGTGCAAAAAAAACAAAACAGTATTTACAACTAAACGACCTGTAGGCAGTCGTGGCAAAATAATCGGGGAGGTACTTTCCCGTTCAGTAGCCCTGTTACCGCGGCCAGACATGGCCGCTGAAGCCGCTCCTACAGAGCCCTTCATCACATGTCCGTCACGCTCCGTGGCCGGAAGCAGAATCCGGCCACGACTGCAAGAACGAAACACGCTTTCTCTTCGCTTCTCAGATTCCTGACTATGGCGAAACAAAAAGAAAAAACAATGCACGCAGTCGGCAGGATTCGAACCTGCGCGGGTACAACCCAATAGATTTCAAGTCTATCGCCTTAACCACTCGGCCACGACTGCAATTTTTATTTTTTTTTCTTTATTTCCTTTCTCAGGAAAGATACAAAACAAAAAAATCACTAATACATGCTACATTCTGTAATTAAAAACACTTGCCTGCTTTCGGCAAACGTGGGTAATTAAAACCGCTTCAGGTTAACAAGAGCATCTAATACCGGCATCCATTGTGGTGGATCATTCTGCGCTTTAAATATCTCACGAATGAAGGCGATGCCTTCTTTGAATATTCTCTGGCAGGCTGGGGGTTTAAGTCGGCATGATGCACTGCCATTCTCGTTTTCCATATGCTATGAAGACATAGCGCCATAAACATGTCATACGGCACTCCTTTATCGTTTGCGGTTGGGAGGAAGCGGATGCCATATGGGGTAAGCGGCAAATCTTTATTCAAGGTGCGCTGCAGTATGTCCCATAGAAGGTGGAATCTTCACAATCCAGGAAAATATGGTCAATAGTTTCCGGCTTTTTGCACAGTAAGCAATTTATCGTCCAAGGCACAAAAATACCCTTCCGCTCTAACCACGGTTTAACGGGCAGAGTTCCGGTGTGCAAGTGAAAGAAAAACGTTTTAACCGTAAATCGTACTGGCATCCGCTTCAGCCTTTTCAGTACGTCTTTGCCAGCCCCTGCTGGAAACATGGAGCGATACAATGGTTCTGGCATAGATACATCAACAACATCTTTATACAGTTTCTTTCGAGTGACGCTGCTGAGGTATTCCAACGAGAACCGTGCCACGAGGAACTGGTAAGACCAGACGACTTCTCGCAGGAAGCCTCGTACTTTCGGCCCTTTAACCTGATCAGATGACACAATAAACGCCGGCATAACATCACATAATCTCATTTGAATAACAGTACGTAGGAAACCGTTGCTTTGGTCCCGCACAAAGATAAATCTGGACGCTACCTGTTTTAAAAACAAATGCGCCAAGCCCAGTCCGCCGCTTTTCAAGGAGCGGAATAAATTTGTAGGACTTGTACGCTCCCATGTTGAAGCCCATATATATACTGCAAGCACCCGGTGCAGCCTTTGAATGCTTGCTCTCGTCGCACACAATACTTGAAGAACGTATCAGATCTTGGCTACCAGAAAGAGGTTACACACTGTTGACCTTGCAAATATAGATAGGTCTCTCCCTCCAAACTTGGTAGATTTTTCCTTTATTTGCTCTGCTTCATTCTTCCAATAGTCATTAGTGTCTCTGTAGTGATTTAAAGGCACCCCGAGGTAGTTCGTTGGTGAAACCGTCCACTGCATGTTTTCAAAGACTGCAGGGGTGTCATCCCAATCCCCATGCCAAAGGCCCAAAGATTTGTCCCAATTGATAACGCTGCCTGTCATTTTACAAAAACTCGTCGCGACACTCACCGCGTTCCTGACACTTGCTTGGTCAGTACAGAAAACAGCAATGTCGTCAGCATATGTGAGTAGCTTAACTTCGCTTGTGCTCAACTTAAAACCTTTTATTGCACTGGACGACATGATTTTCAAACAGAAAGGCTCCAGGTACAGCGCAAACAGTAAAGGAGACAATGGGCATCCTTGCCTAACAGAGGACTTTATCTGGAAACTGGCAGTTAATGATTTATTAACTTTAATCCTGCTAGAAATGTCCGCATAACACATTGTTATGCCTTCCATCAAGACCATCCCGACATTGATATATTCTATAATGTTGAAAAGGACTTTATGCGCAACTCTGTCGAATGCCTTCTCTAAGTCGAGTTGTAACATTGCGACTTTCCCGAAGTAGGCATCGCAGCACTCCAGGACTGTTCTAGCCACGTGTATGTTGGTCAGAATGGACCTTCCTTTTATGCCGCAAGTCTGATGTGGCCCTACAAGTTTGGTTATAACGCTTTGAAGTCTTCTGCTTAAAACTTTAGCGAAAATCTTGTAGTCCGTGTTCGTTAGACTTATTGGTCGATACGCTCGTACTGACAGCAATGCAGCTGGATCGTCTGTTTTTGGAAAAAGTACAACATGGCTCTGCCTGAAAGAAGGGGGTAACTTCTTTCTTCCGTATGCCTCAATTATAACGTTAAGGAGGACAACTGCTATTTCCGTTTTAAACGCCTTGTAGAATTCTGAACCCAAACCATCAGGGCCTGGTGATTTCCCTGCACTCAAATCCCCGATCGCCCACTCAATTTCTGCAACGTTGATTGGAGCTTCGAGGTTCGTTTTAAATTCTTCTTCTAGTTTTGGCATGAGCCTCAAGAAATCGCATGGAAATCCTTCCTCAATCTGTGGTTCGTGGCCAAGCAATTCTTGATAATAATCGACAAAAGCGCGTCGTATCAGTTTCTCGTCTCGCACAACTTCATCTCTGTACATTATCGCTTTTATTTCGTTGCGCGACGCATAGCTTTTTTCGTCTGATAGAGAACGTTTGGTCGGGTTTTCACCCATATATATTTTTCCGCACGTGCGCGTACTACTGCTCCTCTGTATCTTTCTGTATTAATTACTTCTAGTTTGCTTTTAACTTCTATTATTTCTCTGGCAAAGGTACCCGGAGCTGCAGTTTCCGCATTCAAATAAAAGTCAAGCCGACTTTGCAGCTCAGTTTCTTCTTTCCTTTGCTGTCTACGCAATGCGCCGGCTCTTTCGATAGCTGAAATTTTCGCGTTTTGTTTGAAATCTTCCCATGCTTCAACGTAACACCCCGGTTCACTTTCCAGTAGATCTCCAATTTTTCTTTTTATTTCCTGCACATATACCTCATCATCGAGGATCTTAACATTGCATTTCCACAACTCCCAGTTGAACTTCGCTGGTTTCCTCGGGCCTAGCGTACATATAACCAAGCTATGGTCGCTAAAAGAAACGTTTTTAACATCGTATTTATTGCAAAAGAGTGCCAAATCTGCCGAAACATAGATTCGGTCCAGTCTAGCTTGGCTGTCCCGCTGGTAGTGGGTGAACCGAGGCAATGTACCGTTTGATAGGAAGTACGCTACATCTTCTAATTGGTGTTCTACAGTCAGTGAGTTTAATACTGATACACTCGCATCCCGTATCGCGGAAACTCTTGCCCTATCCTCTACTCTGCAGACACAGTTAAAGTCCCCCATCATTATAATAGTCCTGTCACAGGTCAGATAATGTTCAACACTTTCGAAAAACAATCTGCGCTCATTTGCTACGTTTGGTGCATATAAACCAACTATTCGGAAATTCTGGGCCTGCAACGTTATGTCACATACAATAAGCCGCCCAGTGTCACACGTGTACACACTGTCAACAGATATTCCTGTGGAGTGCTTCACAAACAGCGCACAACCACCGGCGGTACCAATTGCATGCGAAACGTATACATTGTAGTACGTCCTAAAAGGTTCAGCCATGCGGTTTGTTCCTTCACTTCCAATCTTTGTCTTCTGTATGGCAATTACGTCCAGCTCATTTTCCATAAACAGTCGATTCAGCTGGTATTGCTTCCTCCGCGTCGACAAGCCCCGCACATTAAGGGTGCCCACATAAAGAGGTGTTTGAAGAGTAATTGCCATTTTTTTTACACTACACAAAACCGCATGGTAGTACCTTGCTTAATACAAGACGACAACCCACTCACATTTATAACGCATATCCAAGTCACTCCAGCCATTTTGATTCCAACTTTGATTTTGCCGTGGTGGCGTCGACGCATTGTCTCCTCCGGTCAACTCCGCTGCTATTGTCCGGTTGAAAGAAAAAAAAGGACGTCACGTCACGTCGCCGGCGGGGCCGGCGGTTTCCGCTCGGGCCGTGGCTCGAGCGGTATTTTCGGTGTGAATTTCAATGTAGCCCTTCGAATAGGTGTCGTCTTCACAGGCGGCTCATCCGTTGCAATCTGGTCGGTCGCGTGCCCGTCTTTGCCATCTTCATGGAGTCGTTTTGACGCAAGGCTGCTGGCACTACTCATAGTGACGTCTGTAGTTACAGGGTCTTCCTCGACCCTCACGCCAGGTGCATTGCCTTGGCTCGTTGGGGCGCCCGTCACCAATGTCTCTGCAGCCTCGGTCGAAGTGTTGGCGGTCACTTCCTCAGTAAAGGTTGCATCCTTTTGCTTCACGTGGGCGGTGCTAGCCGCACCAGGAATTCGCGAGCTGTCTGCCTCGGGGGTAGTATCAGCCGCGTCTGCCTCGTCCATTAGATGTTCCGTCGATATTTCTTCATTCGCTTTGACACCCGCCACGTTTGCGTAGGTTCGCACGCAGCTGCTTTCATCATGGCCATATCGCCGACACTTAGCACACCGCGGTACCCGGCAGTCACGCCTGATATGACCCGTGGCATGGCACCTCAAGCATAGCGGGGGGCGTCCCGGTGCGACGAGTAGAGCCATGATTCCTGCAACCCGCAACTGATGGGGTAAATCTTCTAGCGTCACACCAGGCTTGAGCTTCAGACCAACTGTGCGCGTTGACGAGCCCTTGTCAGCTATTCCATGCACTCGCCAGCGCTCCTTGTAGATATCACTCACTTTCCCGTACGGTGCCAGGGCAGAACGCACTTCTTCGTCTGCTACATTATGTAGTACCCAGTAGAGCTTTATACGTACTTCTTGATTTTCGGGGTCAACCACAAGGCACCGTTTCTCCTTGACCCGTACTTCACCGATTCCTACCATCTTCTTAGTAGCTTCGGCACTTTTGAACGTGACGGCCCAAACGTGGTTCATCTGGAACGCCCCCAAAGCTATTACTTCAGGGAGCACTCCAAGATGAACCAACATGTCCCGCAAATCTTCTACACGATAAGGCCTGGCTTTCAAGTCCCCGTGAAGAAAAACAGTATTCGCAACAGATGTACAGTCAACCACAAAAGTTTGCGGACCACGCGAGCGCGTGCCAGACTGCCTATCCGCGCCACCTAGCGGTACGCCACCTAGCGGCGACAGGGGCGCTCTCCCGGATATGAGCCCTCTTGGTACTCGCCTGCCTGTTAATTTTTTATTCCCGTGCATGACATTGTTAGTTCGTTGTGTTGACGCAGAGCGCTGTCTGCGATAAGACCGCCACATATCTGGCTTGATAGCAGTATCGGAGCAATCACTGCAACCTTTGTCGACTGGTGTGCCAGTGGGTAGATAAGTTTCACGAAGCGCTGCGACGATTTTTTTACGCGACGTTTACTGGCGCACTTTGGTTGGCAGCATCTTGGTCCAATGAGTGTTGCTGCTTCTGCGTCTTGAGAGAAAGGGTAGGGAGGTGTTTCACTGTCATCAAAAATAAAGAAAAAGCGGATGCATAGAAAATTTTCTTTCACACATAGGCGCATCTTCGCATCAGTCGCTGAAAACGTAGTAGACTTGCTTCAGGCCACGTGGTGATTGCCTATTTGGAAAGATGCCGCTGCGTGTTCCACTTGACGAAAGAAGGCACATTGTGCGTTTATTTATAGAGGGAATACCTCAGCGCGAAATCTGCCGCCGAACCAACAGGAGCCGGACTGCCGTGAATAGGATTATTCAAGCTTTCCGCGACGATGACAGATTCACAGATATGGAGCGCAGTGGGCGTCCAAGGGCCACGACTGAGGAAGAGGACCGCCTGATTACGGCCGCCATCGTGGCTGATCCTTTTCAAAGTGCAGAGGATATCCGAGAAGCGCTCTCGCTCACGGTATCGTCTGAGACTGTAAGAAGAAGGCTGAGTGAGCTTGGCCTGCAGTCTTTCGTAGCAGCACAGAAGCCCTGCCTCTCAGACAGCCAGCTACAAGAACGACTCATGTTCGCTACAGCAATGAAAGATTGGACAACAGAGAAATGGGGCGATGTCATCTTTAGCGACGAGTCAACTTTTTCCACGCGCTGGGACCAACGGAAGCGGGTTTGGCGTCCACTAAACTGCAGGTGTGTTTACAGTGTATTGGCAGTTAATTCACGAAGCTAATTCTGCATCACAACATGTTTCACGTAAAATGAGCTTTTGGACATTACGAGAGTTTTCTGTAGTGGTATTATGTTGAAAACATTAACGATTGTTTCATAGTACTACTTACTCTGAAGCTAATTAAAAGCTGCCAGTGGGTCTTTCAGTACTATCTAATGATGTTTGCACGTTTTCTATTGCAACTCTATAACAGCATTATAAAGTTCATACGCAAGAGGAATCACAACATTTTTAGACGCGCCGCTGGAACCCAATTGTATGCTATTTCTTGCAGATATCTGCCTAATTACACACAGAGTGTTCTATCCAGTGGACGGTGTTCCGTGAGCGTGTGGGGAGCAATCAGCAAAGATGGCCTTGGTCCCCTTGTGCGTCTGGAAGGGCCCTTCACTGCGTCACGGTACTGCGACGTCATCACTAGACACCTCGTTCCGTATGCGCTGGACGGTCCCTTCAGCGACGGCTGCTATTTTTTTCAACACGACCGCAGCCCGATCCATAAAGCACGTATCGTCCAGTCATTGCTAGAAGAACATGCTGTTTGCCAGCTTGAGTGGCCTCCATGTGGCGCCGAATTGAATCCCATAGAAAATGTCTGGGGCATGTTGAAGAAACGGCTGTCCACACGAGCCAACCGCGGCCGCACGGCCGATACGCTGTGGCAAGCGATCGCACAAGAATGGGAAAGCCTGCGCGGTCGACCGGAGATTACTGAATCTTTGTACGAGTCGATGCCCACACGCATCAATAAGGTGCTAGAAAACGGCGGACATTTCACTTCCTACTAGATCATTGAGAGACCTATGTTTCATGACACTTCTGTAAATGTCTTGTGAATAAATTCATCCCCTTCAGACACGAATTATGATGCACTGTCTGCAAATGCGTCAAATGCGCATGGCATCATTTCAAGACGCTCACTATTACATTCCAAGAAAGAAGACGAAGCAATGTGCTGTTTTGTGCGAGTTTCAGTAAAAGAAATTAATTAGCGTATAACTCATTATCTAATTATTCTGAAATCCGTCAGCTTCAATGCTTGCATAAAAAGAATCAACTATTAGGCCCGAAACGCATGCACACTTGCTTTTTCGGTTGTATTCGTGTCGACCGGAGAAAAAAATACTCTTGACGTTGGTCTTGGAACGCGGCACGTCGAACGATTGTCTAACATGGTAGTGTCTCCAGCAAAGTGATCATCTGCAGCAATACGCAGGACAATGAAGTTAACTGACCGCTAGTTGTCCCATCAGGAAGCGGACACGAATGTGCACACTGAGTTTTAGGTCATTTGAAGAAACACGTGGCGTGGGACGCGCCTCCGAAGTTCGAGTCCCCAAACGAGGACGCCGTGTCGCAAAGGGTTATAAAAAGAGTCATCGCACCCGATTATTTCTTATTTTTCTAAATGTAACCACTATAGCAGCGCGGTGGTTCGGGCTTTGCGCAGCAAAACCTGGGCGCAGGCGATCAAATCCCGGCCGCTACTGTCACTTAGCGATGGGGGAGGAACGGAAAAATTCTGCCTACTGACTAAGCATCTGTGTCCCATGGCTGCCTCACCGCTCACTCACGCACTCACGAAAAAAAAAAAAAACAGCGTGGCTACGCGAAAATAGAACTGATAACAGCCGAAGAATACGCTGTCTGATTATTTGTACTGATATTCTGCTCTCAAAATATAAGCAAGTAGCCCTGGCTAACAAAGAGCGTGTCACGTTGAAAGAGATAGGTAGAAAATATTTGCGCACAGTGCGAAAATAGACAGGCCATAGATTTAAGGAGGGATGCGTCTTCAACGTAGCGCTGCTGTCGATCGCTGGTGACGTAGCGGAAGTGTCGCGAAGAGGCTCTTGGCCACGCGCTCGCGTGGTCCGCAAACTTTTGTGGTTGACTGTACCTGTTGGCAGCGACGGCAGAACAACTTGATAGTCCTGGGTGTCATCAGCAAAAAACCTGTTTCCGCGGCCCACCTGGGCCGCTGATACCGCTCCGGCGGAGCCCATTCCACAAGCGTCCGTTTGCTATCACGGCCGGAAGTAGAATCCTCTGGCCACGACTGCAAGAACAAAAGGAGCTTTCTCTCCGCGGCTCAGATTCCTGATTATGATGAAGCAAAACAAAAGAAAAACAATGCACGAAGTCGGCAGGATTCGAACCTGCGCGGGTACAACCCAATAGATGTTAAGTCTATCGCCTTAACCACTCGGCAACGACTGATTTTTTTTTTATTTATTGCCGGTCTTTGACAGTTTACAGAGCACACACTAGAGAACAATAGCACTAAAATAACTACAAAACATATTGAAAAACAGAAAAGCCACCTGTCCTACTATGGACTGGCGTTGTCTAACTAAAATTCTTTTAAAGCTGTCAAAGGTTCTAGCCTCGACAGCCAATCGGGTACACAATCTTG
Source organism: Dermacentor silvarum (assembly GCF_013339745.2). Lineage (NCBI taxonomy): Eukaryota > Metazoa > Arthropoda > Arachnida > Ixodida > Ixodidae > Dermacentor > Dermacentor silvarum. The sequence continues at coordinate 285,785,391 of NC_051154.1, forward strand.
TGTTTTCTTTATTGCAATAAAGCGAGACATACTCTCTCGAAAATAAATGCGTGCAGGCCTAGCGTCTGGGTCGCAATGGTACCCAGCCATCCTCGCCCGCCATAAACAGTGGAGGCCCTGGAGCATTATTAAATCGTATGGAACTCCGTCCTCATTGTTTATCGCTAGGTACCTTATCCCATGCGGACTCAATGGAAAATCCTACTTCATTGTCCGTTTTAGGACGTCCCAGAAGTAGACACCTTCCCAGCAATGCAAGAACACATGATCTATGGTTTCAGGTTGCTTGCAGATCAAGCAATATGAGCCCCATGGTACAAGGAAGCCACGTTCTTCCATGAATGTTTTCACTGACAGTGTTCCTGAGTGTAGCCTAAAAAAGAATGTTTTTACCCCAGTAGGCACCTCCATTCTTTTCACCCGTTTAAGGACATCCTGTCCTGGTCCTCCACTGTATACCGCTCTGTACAATGGCACTGGGAATACAATATCGCATACATCTCTATATAACGTCTTTCTTTTCACGCCAGATAAATAATCGAAAGAAAAACGCACAGAAAGAAAGCGCACACTATCAACAACTTCTTTTAGATAGCCGCGAATCGTTCCTGGCATACTGTTGGTACTAACAATGAGTGCCGGCAAAGCGGCTCTTAACCTGAGCTGTAATACCGTACGCAGAAATGGATCGCGCACATCCCGAAAAAACAAAAATCTATTGACAAGCTGTCGTACAAAAAGATGCGCCAAGCCCAGCCCCCCTTCCTTCACCCGCCTGAACAGGTTTGTTCGGCTACATCTTTCCCAGTTGGAGTCCCAGATAAAAACGGCGAACACTCTGTGCAACCTTTGCACGTTTACCCTTGAACAAAACAACGTCTGCATGACGTACCACAACTTCGTAATGAAAAACATATTACATACAGTTGCCCTTGCGAAAATGGACAGGTTGATGCCTTTCCACCTGTCTGCTTTTTCTCTTGTTTCTTTTATTTGGTTCGTCCAGTATCCCTCGCTATGTTTGTAACTGTCCATGGGAACACCGAGATACTTGGTAGGGATTTCACCCAGCTCACATTCGCGAAGTTGTGCGGGGCCGAAGACCACTCTCCGTGCCACAAACCGAGGGACTTACCCCAGTTCACTTTACTGCCCTTCACATCACAAAACTGCCTCACAACGCGTATCGTTTCTGTTACACTTTCTCTGTTTGTACAACACACGGCTATATCATCTGCATATGCCAGGAGCTTGACTTCTGTGGCTGCCAAGCTATAACCTCGTATTTGCTCGTTCTCAATTATTGCCAAACACATCGTTTCTATGTAAATTGCCAACAAAAGAGGACTGAGGGGGCAGCCTTGACGCACAGAACGCATGACGTTAATGGGGGCCCCCAATGATTTATTCACAATTAAACGTGTTGTGCAGTTCTGATACGCCAACGCCACTCCCTCAGTGATGATGACGCCTACATTAACGTGATCCAGAATGGCAAACAAAATATCATGAGACACACAGTCAAACGCTTTCTCTAGGTCAAGCTGGAGCACTGCGATGCCGTCGTAAGTGATGTCACAGCACTCGAGCACGCACCGCATCGTGTGAATATTCGAAAAAATTGACCTCCCTTTGATCCCACACGTTTGGTGGTCTGCAACTATTTCTTTGATGACGCTTTGAAGTCTGGCTGCCAAAACCTTCATGAAAATCTTATAGTCAACATTGGTTAACGATATCGGCCTATAAGATGTCACGAGCCTAAGTTTCTCCGCTTTGTCACTCTTAGGTATCAAGATGGTATGCGCTTTACCAAAAGAAGGCGGCAAAGCTTTGTTCACATACGCAGCGTTAAACAGGTCTGTTAACAGGGGCGACAGTTCTTTCTTGAAGGCTTTATAAAAACACGCGCTCATACCATCAGGTCCGGGTGATTTGCCATTGTTCAAATCATGTATTGCTTTTTCGACTTCGTGTTCTCTTATACTGCCTTATAATAGGTCTTTCGTGTCGTCACTTAATCGCGGCATGCGACTGAGAAAAACCTTTTTGAACTCATCTACATTGGCTTCTTGATATGCAAACAGTGACTGGTAATACTCTAAAAACGCTCGGCCTATGCTCTTATTATCGTCGACAAGCGTGCCGTTCCACGAGATCTTATCGACATGATTACGTCGACCATGAGCTTTTTCAAGTCCAAGCGCCCTTTTGGTGGGCGTCTCCCCCGCTACTAATGCGTTTGCTCTTGCTCGCACAATCGCACCTTGATAGCGTGCTTTGTCCAACTGTTCAATTTGTTCTTTAATGGTTCGCATATCTTCCTTATACGCCCCTGGCTCTTCGCACTCCAGCGCTGTCAGCTGATTAAGTATCTTTCGTAAGTGTCGTTCTTTCATTTCCCTCTCACACTTTAAGCAGCTCGACCTTTCTATTGCTTTCATTTTTACCTTCTGTTTGAACCATTCCCATTTCTCTGCTATTGTTTCAATACATTCATCGCTTAATTCCATAACGGCCTCATGAATTGCGTCTACAAATGGCGCGTCTTTTAGTAGTACGGCATTCATTTTCCATTGGTCCCAGTTGAAAGATTGACTCTTCTTCTTCATTCCTATGGTACACATCACCAAGCAGTGATCGGAGAACGACACAGGTGCAACAGAATAACTGTGGCACTTTGGAATCATGTCCTGTGACATGTACAAGCGGTCTAACCGCGCATGGCTACTGCCTTGAAATCGCGTATACATCACTTCCCTCTCCTCCTCCAGACACTCACATACATCGTCTAGTTAACTTTCACTAATCAGCCTAGACAATATATGACTGCTTTTATCGTGGATACCAGCATTATTCGATCTATCCCGAGCACTCAAAACACACTTGAAATCCCCCAACAAAAGCATGCACTTTTCACTGCTAATATACTGAAAAAGATTGGAAAAAATAATGTACGTTCTTCTACACCATTCGGCGCATATATGCATGTGACTCGGAATTCAACTTCACAATAAGCAAAATCGCACATAACAATCCTTCCTGACTGACATGAAAACACACTTTGAACAACCAGGTCTCGTAACTTCTTAACCAACAGGACACATCCAGCGGACGTCCCTACCGCGTGGCTCACGACCGCATAATATCTAGACGTGAAACGCCGCACCATGCTCCCGGTCTCCTCCTCCCCGTCTACCTTGGTCTCCTGGACAGCTAGAACGTCTATGTCGTGGTCAGTGACCAACCGTAGGACTTGACTTTGCCTACGGCTAGCCGCCAAGCCTCGCACGTTTAGTGTGGCAATACTGAGAGACGGGTCAGGTGCCATGCTGTACTAAAGAATGAGGTAGGCCCAGGAGCATGGTGCTTACCTTTCACGACTAGCCCTCGGCTAGCCGCCTCCGGGACCTTCCAGCTTGCCGGCGTTGTTCGTGGGAGGCGCTTATGTCACCAGGCGTTCTCTCCGGCGGGATGTTGGGCTTTGGCTTGAAGCCTAATCGCCTCCCAAGAGGCGTCTTTGTCGGCGGCCCCTCGCTGATACTCGTTGCACCCTCCTCTCGGTCCTTTGTCTCGTCGTGGGGTCGCTTGACTGGAGCGGAAGTCGTAGTCCGGTCGCCGTCGTTGATTCCCTCGTCTTCTTCCATTGCCGCCGTGTCGTCAAAGGGTGCGTCTTCACTAACGCCCCCCGTCACCTGCTCCTCTGCATTCGCGACTTGTGCCGACGTACTCGGCTTCGCAGCGGCCTTAGCCACCTTGACGTCTGCATTTACGTCCAACGCAGCACTGTCTGTCGGTAGTGGTACCGAGTCTCCGGCTCCTTTCGCAGCGTCCTCTGCCTCCACCACGTCCATGACGTGCTCCGCCGCACCGTCAGTCGCAGCAGGGCCCGTCACGGCGGCGTAGGATTTCACGCAGTCAGCGTCCACGTGGCCGAAACGTCTGCACCATGAACAGCGGGGGACTTTACATTCACGGCGGACGTGTCCCGTGCCCTGGCAACGCAAGCACTGCATGGGCCGGCCGGGAACAACTACCAAGGCCAACTCTCCGCCGACGCGGACCTGATGTGGAAGGTCCTCCACTTTAACGCCGCTCTTCAGCTTGAGCAGCACGGTCCTGGTGGTTGACGTCTTGTCCCCCATGCCTTGGACGCGCCACCTCTCCCGGCTTACCTCCTCCACCTTGCCGAAAGCCGCGAACGCCGTCCGGATGTCCTCGTCGGCCACGCCGAACAGAAGCCAGTGAAGCCTAAGCTTCACCTGCTGGTCCTGTGGGTCGACGATGACGCACCGTCGTCCCTTCACCTGGAGTTCCTTGTGGGCCACCAGTCGTTTTGTGGTGGTCGCATCCTTGAGGGTCACCGCCCAGACGTGGTTAATCTGGTACAGCGGTGAGCACTGTTAGGGTGAACACGCGAGCGCGTGGCCGACGGCACTATCAGCGCCGCGTAACAGCCATCGTTGGAAACATTGCACATGCGCAGCATGTGCTTTGCGAAACACTCTTTCCACCGCGCGCATCACGTCATCGATACGCTTGTTCGTCGTCTGCTAGCCGCATTTTTTGTTCGCTGAGCTGATACCTTCTGCATTTCAAGGTCCATCTGGATTGAAGATTGGCGCGTGAAGGAAAAAAGTGAGTCTAAGAGGGATAATTATTAAACTTTTTATTCAAGAAAATTGCACTTTTGCAATTCAAGTTAAACAAGACCATGAGAACAAATATAAAAACATGAGCAAATCTAATAGCGAGTCATGTGACCACTTACAGCAACGACTGCAGCTATTCTGGACGGTAACGAGTCGTAAAGTGATCGAACATATTCCCGATCGGCTTTCAGCCTTTCCCACTCGTTGCTGACTTGCGCCCACAACTGGTCCGAAGTCGCGGAATAAAGGGGCTTCCTTGCCAAAGAAGCTTTCAGACGGCCCCACACGTTTTCTATCACATTCAGGTCCGCTCCTTTCGGAGGCCATTCCAGTAGCTGCATGTGCTGCTCCGCCTGGAACTCCTTGACAGCCCGCGCCGTGTGTATCGGTGACCGGTCCTGTTGGAACAGGTAATCACCGTCTGGGAATAAACTGCTCGCATATGGCAACAGCACATTGTTCAAAATGTTGCAGTATTGTTCCGACGATAAGTGTCCACGTATACGTTGCAGGGGCCCTAAACCATATCTTGAAACAGCACCCCACACGTTCACACTCGATCTCCCACTGGCAGAAACACCTTGCACATTGTCCGGGTCGTTCCTGCGTGGCATTGTGACGTTAACTAAAACAGTTGCTTTTCAAAGCAGGAAGTTTGCCTCACCGTGTGCCTGGTAGTCTCCAAACACGCAATCTTTGGTCTTGTCGCGTCGAAAACGTCGACTCATCCGAAAAGATGACGCGACCCCACTCTTCTGATGTCCATGCTTCGTGCAGCTCAGCGAACTGCCGTCGTGCGTCCTTGTTTGCCGCCGTTAGTAGTGGCTTCTGCGCTGCGACGCGACTGCGAAGGCCCGCAGTACGCAGGCGACGTCGAACAGTGGTGTCCGAAACGTCCAAATCCAAGTTCTCGCGTATTGATGGGGCTGGCAAGAAAGGGTTACGAACAGCAGCTGCAACTATGAGGGCGTCTTCATCGTCTGTGGTAGCTTTAGGGCGGGGCGCGCGGGGTGCATCCTGAATGCGACCTTCATACTTGTAGGCTTGAATTATCCTGTTCACAGTCTTCAGGGGCCTATTAACTAAAGCGCCAATATACCGCTGGGAATAACCTTTCAGGGAAAGATCGACAATTGAGCGCCGTTCATCATCGGGAACCCTAGCCATAATACGATCTGGCGACAGAATGAACGGCTGCGAAAGATGTTTGGTTGTTTTATATACGGCGTTGCATGCACAACAACTTTGAAGGGAACGAATAGACACGCCCCCATAGATATACAAGTTTTTTTGTCTTGTTCTGTTCAAGCACAGATGTTTAAAGAAATCTTAAAATGCAGGATGCATGGGCTTAGAAAACAAAAATGCGGCTAGCAGACGACGAACAAGTGCATTCATGACGTCATGCGCGCGGTGGAACAATTATTTCGCGGAAGGCGTGATGCGCATGCGCAATGTTTCCAGTGATGACCGTAACGGGGCGCTGACAGTGCCGTCGGCCACGCGCTCGCGTGTTCACCCTAACAGTGCTCACCGCTGTACGCCCCTATGCATAGCACCTCAGGCAGCAAGCCTGTCGGCAGCAGGGCGACCCTGAAATCCTCGACCTTGTAGGGTCTGGCACGCACATCACCGTGCAAAAACACTGTATTAATCGCCACTCGTCCTTGGGGCAGTTGAGGCAGAATAAACGGATATTCGTTGTCATCGTCGTTGGTCCGGTTACCGCGGCCAATAGGGACCGCTGTCGGTGCCCTTGAAGAGGCCATGATCCTACGAACCGTCACGCTCCGTGGCCGGAAGCAGAATGATCGGCAACGACTGATAGAACGGAAGACGCTTTCTCTCCGCGGCTCAGATTCCTGATTATGACGAAGCAAAACAAATAAAAACAATGCACGCAGCCGGCAGGATTCGAACCTGTGCGGGTACAACCAAATAGATTTGAAGTCCATCGCCTTAACCACTCGGCCACGACTGCAGGAACAAAAAGCGCCTTCTCTCCGCGGCTCAGATTCCTGATTATGACGAAGCAAAACAAATAAAAACAATGCACGTAGTCGGCAGGATTCGAACCTGCGCGGGTACAACCCAATAGATTTCAAGTCTATCGCCTTAACCACTCGGCCACGACTGCAAGAACAAAAGGAGCTTTCTCTCCGCGGCTCAGATTCCTGATTATGACGAAGCAAAACAAATAAAAACAATGCACGCAGTCGGCAGGATTCGAACCTGCGCGGGTACAACCCAACAGATGTCAAGTCTATCGCCTTAACCACTCGGCAACGACTGATAGAACGGAAGACACTTTCTCTCCGCGGCTCAGATTCCTGATTATGACGAAGCAAAACAAATCAATGCACTCAGTCGGCAGGATTCGAACCTGCGCGGGTACAACCCAATAGATTTCAAGTCCATCGCCTTAACCACTCGGCCACGACTGCAAGAACAAAAGGCGCCTTCTCCCCGCGGCTAAGATTCCTGATTATGACGAAGCAAAACAAAAGAAAACAATTCACGTAGTCGGCAGGATTCCAACCTGCGCGGGTACAACCCTATAGATGTCGTCTATCGCTTTAACCACTCGGCCATGACTGCAAGATTTGAAAGCGCTCTACACTTGTATAAATATAAAATACCCCATGAACACGCATAATCGCTACTAATCTCAGCGGTTCAGCCTCGTCGAGATGGCCAAATCGAAATGCGTCAAGCGTCTCAACGCGCTGGCTCGCCCGGGAGAAATTCATAAGGGCGTTCTATGCCGCTAGTGGATGCATGCGTCCGTGGCGTAATTATTTCAATGTCGTGCTTGTGTGCTACAGTGTTCGAATGCTGCCGTCGGACGATATGTGTATTTGATTATGTATACACAGTAAGTTGTTGAAAATGACGAGCTGACGAAGCCGTTCGCCGCCTGAAGGACAAAGTTTAGGCAAATCCATCACTCCCATGATGGCTGAACCTCCCGCCTGCCGCTCCCGCAGACACTAGAGCCAGAGTTGAATTGAATGCGGGAGTTTGACGTGCCAAAACCATTCTTTGATTACGAGGCACGCCGTAGTGGAGTCGCCGGACTAATTTCGACCACCGGGGGATCCTTAACGTGCCCCCAATGCACGGGACATGGTCGTCTTCGCATTTCGCTGCAATCGAAAAGCCGCCGCCGCGTGCCTGGATTTGATCCCGGGGCCTTGTGGTTAGCAGCGCAACACCACAGCCGCTAAGCCACCGCGGCTGGATGCGCCAGAGTTTTCTATAGTAATTATATTGTGGAATTCTACGGCCGGCGTAAAAGGCTAGACAGATATCGCCAAAAGCGGCAAAGAATGCTAGTAGCTTTAAAAAAAAGAAGGCAGTTGGCAGGATACAACTACGCGGGTATACGACCCAATGGAGTTCAAGTCCATCCTCCAGATTAGGTATGGGCCACTGCGCCACAAGAGGTACGGAATCCCTAAATATAGCCGCATACGTGTCGTACTTTTATGTGCACACACGTGTCGTCACCATTTTTCTCTCGAGAAGCATCATACACATCGCATTTGTCGTCGTCACACCGCTGCGAAGACTATTCACAACTGTGCATCCGCCTTATTAGGAGTGTGCATTTCAGCCTAGCGTGTGAGCGATGTAGTGCTTAGAGATAAACATTGGATGAGAATAAAGTATAGCCACCCTATGTGATGGATAAACATTGCATGAGATAACACGTCTGCATCGGATGAAATTAAATAAGATTGCATAGATTGCCGCGCAGGCCGTTAGTTGTGAAGCATTTAATTAGGCGCTTTACTAAAGCTTTGCTTCACTTAGATTCCGGCATATGCGCTGGATATGCATATTTTTAAAGCGCTAGCTTTTTGTCTCTTTTTTTTTTTTTTTTGCTACCCCACTTTGCGGTCTGTCAGTTTCTAGCCTTCTATATGGCCAACTTGCGACACCAGATGTCACTAGTGTGTCTAGAATTTACATACAATAAATAACTTTAAGAAATGGCTGATGGCAGGTTTTGAACTCTGGCTCGCTAGCGTGGAAGCTCGGTGCTCTTAGCATCAATCTTAGCAAGATAAAATATGCTGCAATCTTAACAACAACACTTCTAAAACCTCCCGCTTTATGGCCCATCTCGCGTAGTGGTTATGAGCCATTTCACTCGCTACCACAAGAAATTCGCTGCACGTCTCTAATCGCACTGTTGCGATGTGGCGCGTTTCTTCGAGGTCAAGCACGTCGTGTCTTATGATTGAACACGTGGTGGGCGGGGGGCACATTCGTCACTAAAATCCTCAGCGCATCTGTTGTAATGCGCAAGCTATCGCTTACGAAACCAACTATCTAAGGTTGGTTCTGCCTGTATTGTCTAGGCCGGCTGGCATCGTCATGAACAACATGATGCTGGAGTTAATTATTAATCAACGGCGACGTTTCCCCATGCCTGATCATAACGCCAAAGCCTCAAATGGCTACCATGGCCTGAAAACCGGCCGACGCCGCGTGACGCCAGCCGCTGCCGACACCGAAAATCCTTCGGAAGCTTTTTCCTTATGGTACCGACTTAATTGCTTATGATACTAGGATGAAGAAAAAGTGATCTAATTGAAGACTAACTGCTTTTTAAAGCATTTTTTTCCAGCATGAACGTAGTCACGTTCAGACGTTCGTCTAAACTAGACAACGCGGCATATACAGCTGTTGCTTCCTCAAGCGCCAAGGAAGCAAATGACGGGGTGGTCGGAACGTACGTTTCGATATTTTACTCCGCCATGCACAACGGAAGGCTAGCTTTGTCAGTGGTTGGCTATTCAGCGTAACGGATATTTCGTACCGTGGATGACAAACCTTCAAGTGGGGCTGCGTCTGCATCAGGCAGCTGCGGAACATAGTGGCAGCCTTGCGTCCCACAGGAAGGTACAGCATGCCACGACTGATGAGCTTGCGCATGCCGCTCAGCCAGGCGAGCAGCATGTCAGTCAGCGTGGAACGAGACACGTTCGCAAATGGTGGGCTGGGTCGCCAGCGGTTGCACACGAAGGCCGAGAAGTCTTCGCAGGGGTCGACGTTCCTGCGCGATGTTCGTATATGTACGCGCATTCTCAGCATATTGCTGCAGGTTTTGCCATCTGCCTACAGCTTTCACTGTCTCACTTATGATCTAAAATGACTAGTGAAAAATTTGCACAACTTAGTTAATCAGTTAACTAACGGAAACATTAAACATACTCTGAGCACGGCCGCTCGATGAAACGCATGAGGTGCGGCCTGCCACATCGCCCGAAACCGGTGTGAGGCGCCTTGTTCTCCGCGCCACCCCAACGGCGTCACTGCTCCGGGACATGCGCGCGGGTGGGAGCACTCGTTTGGCTGCGTCCGCATGCTTCGCAGAGTGGCCGCGCTTCGCGTTTGCATTTTATTGATGCGAGAGTGGTGCTTTTTGTTTCCAAAATATATAAAGAAATCTCAACGCGGCCTGCAAGGATAGCAAGATGCCCAGGAGTCGGTATCGGGCCGCTAATGGGCTCACATGGGTCCGAACGACACCCTCGCCTTTACCGCTGGTTTCGAGCCATTTGACCAGCGTTCGAGAGAATAGGCGAGTTTTTTTATGGACCGGCAGTACTGCTGATACAGCGGGCGCTTTTGTTGAATGTGCTGATTTATTTGCCTCGCTTGATGCGCTTCTAAGACAACAAAAAAAGTAAAATGAAACTTCTTACAAATGCGTGCATAATGACATAGGTTTGCATAACTATTTTCCACTATATAATTTCTTTAGTTTCACCTTTCTAGAAAAATTGGGTAGGTAGCAGTTTATAACGGATCGTACATTCAGCCACACTGCCGACGTGTAGCATCTTTATGTATAAAGACGATGCAGTGAAAAAAAAGTTGTACAGCATGGGTACAGCAATTGCAATGGTGAAGACAAAAAAAGGATCGAGGGAGGGAAATCGTTTTCTTTATTTACGCTATGTGAAGCCACGGCAAAGCGCCTCGTTCAGCAGCTGTAAAATCGTATTACCTTCCGTGACAGAGGCTTCTAGATGAGTTTTAACCGCTCCACAGTATGCATTCAGGTCCCCTGCCCAGTTCGCCAGCAGCGGCCGTAACAATTTGCTTAGAAATACCGTACACAGTTCCTCAGTGTGGCCGCCGGTGAAGTGAGGCGAACACACCAATTAAAAATCTGTCCTCAGCTCCCAAATGCTTCCTTTGCTACTTGTTCCTTGTCGCGAAATGTTTTTCAGCCATGCTTCACGGCGTTCTACATCGCGCGGAAACTCAGGGTACCGGATTACTGGATCTTTTCTTGCGTTAGTGGCACACAGCGGAACGCAACAGTTGCGCGGCATAGCGCCACATGCAACACGATAAGGACCTAAACACGTTTATGCTACCACGTGTGCGGACAAAAGGCGTGCAAGCGAGATGCGAAATCTCTCAACGCGCACAGAGCATTCGTTCCATACTGATTCGCGGCGCCTTCCCGGAGAGAGAGCAGTCCCGCACCAGTGGCGCCCCCTCGAAAAGAGCGGCGGCAACTGTCAACTTTCGCTTCACTGCTCTGCCGATACTTGGCCACGCGACGTGGCAGGCCGCACCTCGTGCGTTTCATCGAGCGGCTGTGCCCTGAGTAACTCAGAGTGACTATATGAACAGTATACTATTGGCCTCAATATCCTAACATGTGCCACTTATCTGAAAAAAACTCGGCTCAAGTTACTGGAAACGCCCGCTATGTTCCAGGCGAGTTCTTAAAATTACGAAGGGCTTTTTAAATCCACGCAATTCTATATGACCATATCTGCACTAAAGTTTATCTGCACTATATGACCACACAGCACTAAAGTTTTGCCGCCGTTCGCCAACTTGGTGGGTAGTGTGGAGCTAGCTCATGGGAAAGTTCTTGGTATTTCCATAACCCAACTCGATAACACTGGGAAAATACTCCTTTTCACGAACGATGTTTGGCTGCTCAAACATTCCCTTACCTACACTTGCCCTTGCTGATAAAGGCAGCGGTTAAGATTCTTCGACGTTCACACTCGATAGTACGAAAACAGAGATTGTCGCGTTTATACCGCTTACAGCAGAACCGAAGAACCCCGTTATATCTTATCTCCGCGTCACTACTGAATCTGTCTAGTTAGTACTTTTTTTGGTGACGTGGACTAATCCGCCCGAATAAGAAGCGCCACATAGAATAAGTCTAGGGCGGCACCGGCCAAACCCTCAGCCGCAACCCAAGTCCCAGATATTGAACTTCAATCAATAACGTTTCACCCTATCTGTCTTTCTCCCTCGCCGGGTGTCTCATGACGACGTAAATATATGACATCGATGCAGATGAATGCACGAAAGAAGAGCCGTTTGAAACAAAGTTTCCTTCGTGTATTCTCATGTCACAGGTGTAAGCGTCAGGGCCGAATAATTCGTGAGGTTTCCATGAAAAAAAAAAAATCACCGCCCAAGCACTGTACAGATGATTAACCAGCAAAGCTGAAACGTGCGGCCCCGGTGTTTATCACTAGGTTAATCCCGACGGTTCATTAAAGTATTTCTCAACTATTGGTTGCGTCTTTGTGTTTCTTAATGAGGTTGCACACAGGTTCGGCTGCGACGGAAAGACATCTCAGATGGTATGCCCGCCGTCCGCGGTTGTCGTTTGCGTTCGATGTCTCGAGTTCGCTCGGCGGCGTGGTTCACAGCATTCGCCCGCCATTGCCGCTTGCGATCCTTCGAAATTAAATGGCTTCAAAATGAAATCGCTCCGTTACGTAAGACAATGAATTGCTCATACCCCCTTAAGCAATGGCTCATACCCCCGTAAACGCGGCCTCCCCATTACGACGACAGAAGAGAAGTGAAATTCTACGCTGGAATGATGAGCGGCAACGCAGCCAGCTGTGGAAGAAGACGACGACGACGAACGAGGGAGCAGTGGCACGAGCGCGTGCCGAGCACGAGCGCAACCCGAGGGGCGCCAACGAGCCAGCTGCGGAATAAGACGACGACGCTCGAGCCAATGCTGATGATGATAGTTTTCTGTGGACATGCGACTAACCCACGCGTTTTCGTTTCGCCTATCCATATAAAGCCTTCGCTTTAATAAAAAAAGTCGCAGTTACAACAGAAAGGCGAAGCATTGATTGTGACAGTAAATTATTAGACAGCTATACGAAGAGTGAAGTTAGAAGTTTTATCAGCTGCACCAACTTCTGTAAATATTTGCTTCCATAATAAATTAATAAACACGCTGTAACGCACGCACAGGCCCACACGAACACATCTCACTCGGTGATGCTGGACGCACGCTGTGCGAAAGCTGGCGTTATGAAGTGCCGCTGCAGAGGTGAGTGGATTCCCCGTCGTGTTGCCTCTGGCTTCACTGCCAACTAGGCGCACCAGAACACAGCGCATGCGAAGCCATCACCTATCTTCGGGCCGCGCATAACCTACGAACCCAAGATAGGGATTACCTCTGAGGGCGCGTGGCCGTGCTCAGCCGCCGCAGCTGTAGAAGAGGCGATGCGCACTAACCTGCCCCCTTTCCTTTCCCTCCTCCTAGCGCTGGCACATATCCCCGCTCTCCCCCTTACGCGAGTGAGAAGACTGCGCGCACCCTGCCCGCCACCTTCCTTGCACCTGCGGAAGACGCCGCCGCGTCAAGCCACCATCTTTCTCGGCTCACCCTCGCAAGCTTTCCCTCTTACCTGCTGCATACGGCGAGAGGTCGCGATGTTATCGCATTTGGACTTTATACGGAAGATCACGGCGACACCGACGGCGGAGATTCGCCAGGACTGTCCAAATAATTGCTATTGCCATACAACATGGGGCGCTATAACGTGAAATGATTCCAAACTGTTTTGATTCCAATCTCTGCAATCAGCCTCCACGATTGCTCGAAATATTTTCGGGCCACTCCCAACTTTGCCTGTGTGTCACGCGACGTCGCGAAAACCGTGATAGCTCCCCATCTGATATAACGTGTACGCACTGATTATGCATTATTAAACCGCAAAAAACACAAAAATAATCATTCCTCCAATCAAAATCACCCTTAGCCCTCTGCTATTGGTCCACGGTTTTCTGGCTACGCCCACTTCGCCTGTTTGTCATGCGACCTCACAAAACCGCGAAAACTCAACACGTCAAAGTGACGTGTACGGGAAAAACGCATTAATATGCCGAACAAAACAAATTATTAAAGCGAAGATTTGTACCTCTACCAGCCAAGGGTTCTGTCGTGTCCGTCGTTGTAATCAAAAAACGATCCCGACGAACCGCTAACAATTGCAGGTATAGCAGTATAGCTTACTTGAATTCAGGCATTCAGCGTACAACTAAGCACTCGTTTTCGCAAAAAAAAAAAAACCACACAAAAACAAGCTTCAAAGTGATGAGCCAACATGATGGATGATAAGGGCTGCGGGCAAACAACGGAAACAGGCTCGGCGCGGTCCGTAAGATTAGATTGCAGCTGTTGCAAAGCTTATGCAGCTGCTTGAAAGAGGGTTGACGTCATTCGAAACCCTTCCAGCCTAGTAACTGCTTCGGTTCATTTTCTAGACTACCCCACTATGGGGTAGTCTAGTAGTGTATATCACACCGATCATAAAGCAGTATTGAACATTGTTGTGAAGTAAATAATAATAAAGGCCGTGGTTAAAGTTACGTTGTAGTGTGTGAAATATCAATTGCGCCGCAGTCACCGTGAGGGTGGCGTAAAAAGCTTCGCTTTCCAACCACCTTCACAGGGTGGATTGGCGGGCAATTTTTTTTTTCTGAATAGCCACAGACTGCCCCGTTCCGAAAGGAATAGAAGATGCCTGCCCGCCGATCGCTCATGCCCTCGCTACTCGCACCTGCCGGTGAGCATGTATTTATTTGCGCATGATAAACCTTTTTGCGTGGCGGTAAAACGTTACGAGCCCTTTCGGCATGCATACGACATCGTTCTGCCAACTCTTTCTTGCTGAGGATACGTTTTAGCGGCATTCTTATCCTTCCGTTGCACGCCACGCCGCGATTTTCGACCAGCCACAACAAGCTAAGTAAGGCGAAGAATCGGAGAAGCCGGCACCACCCTCTTCATGCGGTTATCTATTTTCACTGTGCTGGCTCGGGTCCATCGAAACCCTCTCCACTAGAGCGTGCTCCTCGCCTCTTGTGTAGCCAATTAGATAAGAAAAACCGCTGAGTGTAGACAATGTTATTGGATTTGAAAGCGAACAAAGGGGACCTCCTATAAACGAGGAGAGTGTTTGATTGGGTTGTTCAGACAATGCTGCGAGTCACCGCCCGATGCTTGCGTCGGTGGTTACGCAAATTTGACGTCAGGAGTTTGCAATCAAAACAGTTCGGAATTATTTTACGTTATAGCACCTATGATTTAGTAAACGGCCAATGTGAGGAGCATATATATGCCATCGACCACCAAAACCGGTGCTGGTACAAGCTCTGAAGCTCGCCCCACTCGGTGCGACCAGGAGGTTGTCATTGCAGCTCCTGCTGAGTGTGACAGACGCGCTTTGACGCATGGAGGTTTTGGGTGGGCAATCTTCTTTCCATCAGCCCTTAATAACAAAAGCTTCCAGTTTACAGTGTTCTATAGCTACTTAATGCGCTAATAAGCCGAACAAAATACCGGTATTTAAGCATTTTATTGCCTTAAAACACCTTTGCTTAACACAAGTTCGCCGGTTCATTACGTAACGTAACTAGCATTTCGAGTGAACACACCGTAATAACTTAAATGTAAAATAAAACACGAGTGCGCCTGATTAACAAGACTACCGATCTGGTGAACACTGCACTCGGTCCCAATCAGTTTCGTACATACAAATGACCTACATATATACTCCACCTGTCCAGCTGGTCGCGGAGCATGCGGCGGTGCTGGATGCAGTCCATACTCTTGCAGAACACGCCGCGCTCGACGTCCGCACTGGCCAGGGACCTTTGCATGAACACCATGAAGGAGACCAGGGCGCCACTCACAAGTACAGTGTAGCACACGGTTGCCTGCCACGACGAAGGCGTGGTCGGTGCTCGGGTCACCAGCGTACGCTGGCGCTGAGCCAGGTTGTGCCGGGCTTGCGCCAACTGCACAGGCCGCTAGTTTCCTCGAGACTGCCATAACTAGCCTCATTATACGTGTATCAGTGGCTCAGTGGCTAGAGAGTTCTGCTGTAGTGTAAACTACTACGACGACTTGATTCTCGCGAGCGGCGGTCGCGTTCCGATGGGGGCGAATTGCAATAACACACACATACGGATATTCGATGCGCGTCAAACGATCCCGGATGGTCGATATTATTGCAGAGCTCTCTAATACGGCGTTGCTCATAGCCCGTCACTCTGGGAGGTTAAGCCTCATCAACCTATCAACTCTTCCCCGTTGCCACAGCGTAGATTATCGCTCCACTTCTAAAATATAAACAGCAATAAAAACATTTAGGGATATTTTCATTTCCGAACCGAGCTAGATGGCTCCAAATACTGCGGCTGATGAGTCCTATACAAACAATACGAGTAATCACGAAGAGGTGCCTGTCTCTATTGAGGAAACCTAAAGACGCTCCCTGCAAAAACGCAAGCGATTAGTTATTAAACTAAATATAATTGCAATGCCACACGAGAAGGTGCCACACAACGAAAAAAAAAACTGTCAGCCCTTCCACTGGGGTGGAGATGGAAGACCAGCGAAGCTGTAGTATGTTGGGATTTATGTATTTCCAATTATGATTATTAAGATGTGATGGTGTAATTGGTTATTTGAACGATTGAAGAACGAGAAATATATATGATCTGGTGGTTTCCATTTATTTAGTGACCACAGGAACCATGGTCTTATGGTCGCTGCGGTACACCGCCATAGGGTGTACCCAGAGAGAGTCGGCGACACAGGCGGCAGAGACCGGCAGGGCGGTAAGTGGTTCTTGAGGGAAAGGGAAAGGTTGGCGCTATCTTCTGCAGCCCTTGAGGGAGCACGGCTCAGCGCCAACGGGGAGGGGTAAGTGAGAGCGAAAGAAGGGATAGGGCTGCAGGCAAGCGCCGCAGTGGGAGAGCGGGCACGCACACGCACAGTCTAGGGTGCATCGATGCCCTCCTCGCCCACCGCTCCCCTTCCACTGCGAAGTCGCGTTTGCTCTCCGCCGTGCGTTCGCTCCCCGTGAAAGCGCGCGTCCCTCGCCCTCGCGCGCTTTCACACGCACATACATCATACGGCCAATGAGAGTTTTTTTTTCTTTTTTTTTTTTACCGGACGCGAATCTCGAAGAGTGAACCCCTAACAGCTTCGCTGTAAAAGTATTCTCAACTACTTGCTCGAACCAAACCATGCGTACCGCTGCGGATCGCTGCGCAGACAGGGTGAAGGCCGGTGTTGCGGCGCGAATGGAAGGCACGGCGAGCCGACACGAGCGCGACATCTTTCTTGCCACGGGTTTTCCCGCTGCCACGATGTTCGTCGGGGACGCGGCAAGAAAGACGGCTGCACCGGCAGGCGCTGAAGCGGGCTGCCCCCCAGCTGCCTCGTTCTCCTGTGACTTCGCAAGGACTGGTGGCGATACAGACGGCGTGGAATGGCCCTCCTTTGATGTCCCAGTTGTTCCCACACTAGCCGTGACTGTGGTCGAGCGTGCAGGAAAGAGTAAGGGTTCGACTTCAGCCGTCCAGTATTTACACGAACGAAAATTGGGGACGAATTTACAAAGCTTGTCTTGAGTAAGTGTTTTTTTTTTTTTTTGCCATAGACCGGCCGCCTTTGCTATAGTAGGTCCTACATCAAGATTTCTTGGTATTTGATCTTACGAACACTTCAAGCGTAAGAGATATTTGCGAATACGGGGACTATAGTAGATGTATGCATACTCAAAATCAAGCGTATTGACTACTGCCGCAGCACCTGCGTGCTTATCTAAGAATCACTGAAACTTTTTAATTACTTGCGGGCTTTATCATAATATCAGGCACTCTATGAATCGCTCGCTGTTAGCTACACTGTGTCTACTCACTGTCCGTAAGGTTGCACCATGATACCTCTCCCAAATCGGCACTAACAAAGATACTTGCAAATTTGTTAGTTATTTGCGAGCTTCAGTGCTTGACCAGGCACATCTTAAGGAATTTACCAGTATCTAAAGCACACTCGCGGTGGCTGCAAAGTTCCAATGGCTACCTCTATTCGCATGCATGTGCGGTTTCTTTGAACATTGCCCCTGTACGCATTGACTGACTAGGCGGAAGGGGTATGAGCTTTTAACAAGTGACGCCGTTAACAAGTAACAAGTGAGCTACGTGAGTTCATTTAATAAAAGTATGTGACTCGTCGCGTTAGCTCAATGGCATTACGCTGCTATTGATAAGGGCGCAAGTGAGGTTACCGCCGTTGTCACTGCATTGAATGAGGAATTAATGCGGAGATCGTAGTGCATTTAGATATGTGAAGGTAACACAAATAATATCTTGTTTGTTCAGGATTTCCTTATACAGATCGCAGTCCTCCCTAATGCGGCTTCCATAATACCACCATAGTCTCTTATGCATTAGGGTACTTCGTGCACTTCCCGTGGGCTATCTTACCGTTTAGCCGCCAACACAGATGCACTGGGTATGTACCGGCTTTCAATGAACGCCTTTCACGCCCACACATTATCAAGCTGCGCCATGAGTGTACTGGATATGTGTCGATATCCAATGAACGTCTGGCCAACTTGGGTGGCTGAGTATGCATTCACCTATAAGTGTGTGGGAAGTGAGGGAACGATTATCAGCGTTCGCAGGCACTGGTGCACTTCTCGTCTCGAAAGCTACGCGCGGTCTCCTCGGCAGTGTCACTATATGTCAAAGCGTGTCCATAAAGAAGCGCGAAAGAGGAGATCGGTTGCCGCATGACGCGTTTCTCAGCGTTCGCACGCACCGGCGCGCCATGGATTTCGCAGCTTACGCACACGCTTCGCGGTGGCGGCGCTAGATAGCGCTGAGTGTCCCGCTCCAGTACACGCCTCATACGTAACTCGTTTCGATGGTGGCAATACGTTGTTACGCTGTACTGATTCAATGATAACGCATAACCGTCGACAGTCATCGTGAGATCAGTTCTTTCGCAAGTTTTTTTGCTCGCGATGTGATGGTTTCAGAATATACAATCTCGTGCGCATTTCTAAGCTAAGGGAAGACGAGTAAGAAACTTATCGTAAAGCTTTTCAGGTCTTAGTGCGCGGCTCTGGTCCACCATCGGTTTAGTTCAGTCAAACTTAGGTCATCGCGAAACGCCAGCGATTAGCCGTTTCCGGACGCCTCAGAGGGATCAAGCAAACCTGCTCATTCAGCTTGATACAGATGGGCTGGGACAGTCAGATAAAAGCACGTCGTTCATTTTATTGTCATAAGGGCTGCTTTCATAAAACCTAGTATGAGCGAGTCGTGTCACAAGTCGAGCTGGCAGAGCTCATAGATACAACGTTTATGCGAACTTGCTTCTGGTGGGCCTAGAAGCAGCGTCAAAGGCTAGACGTACCGTGCACGAAGCTTGTTCATTACTCTACATTGCCGACGCAATACGACAATGTTGACGTGCACCTTGGTAGCAGGTCGGATCGAGTCATCCTAATCTGCCCGTGCTAGTTGACTTAGCTCTAAACTGCTGCTCGCTCAGCGCGTCCTGTGAACGTTTCATGACGAAATTTGACCAACAAACGGACTTGGACCACTTTTGTTGGGATTATGCGAATGCCCCTAAACAGCGCTGGTAACACGGGAGAGGGGAAAAAAACATGATCCAGCATCGACGAAAATTTCTTACAGACCCTATTAATAAAATGAGGTAGTGTCCGCTAAGCTGAGAATCGACTAAATTCAAGTACGCTGAAGTAGCCTGCGCATCTGAAAGGCATAAGAGAGCCGAAAAAAATTTTTTTTTCGCAAAACCCATCATACGATGACTGCCGAAGGTGATGCGTTTAGCATTGAATCAATATAGCGACAGAACGTATCGCCGCCGTCAAAACAAGTTATGTGTGAGGCGTGTACTGCAGTTGTAGTATACTACTCCTCTATCGCACTTCCCCAAGAAAACACGGCGCCATCTAGCGCTGCCGCCGCGAACCCTGTGCGTGGCCTCCGAAATGCAAGGAGCACCGGTGCGTGCGAACGCTTAGAAACGCGTCGTGCAAAAACCGGGCTCCTCTCTCGCGCTTCTTTTGGCACGCGCTGCGTCATACAGGGCGTTTGACGTAATTTGAGCCAAACTTTAAAAATATGCAAATGCCACGTTGACAGACCGAACCAAGCTAATGTTGTTTGCCGTCGCTTGGGGATACTCAGACAATTTTTTTTCCATTCCGCCTAATTAGATAATTAGTTTTAATACATTAATCAACTTGAAAAGTATTATAATTGGATGAAAAGTGTCAATGAGAAAATTGTAGAGTGACATGAGAAACTCCTGATGCAGCTTTCTGCTGCTCAATACGTGCTACAAAAAAAAGTGTTTTTCCGATCGTGAAAGAAGCCCGCGAATACACCCAAAGTGCCTGAGCGGCCGGTCGTGCGCCAGTGCAGAGCGTCATGCGGAGCCCACTCCTTTTATTTTTGCGTACATTGTGTACGTCACGTAGCCGCCCGCATTACACCTGGTCAACTTCACATAACCTTTAAGCCCGCAATGTGTGGCTCGTACAGCGATTACCTTTAAGATAAAAAAGTACTCATTCTGAGGCCGTCCAATCGCAGGCATGGGCACAAAATTTTTGCGACCAATCAAAGTAGATACTATCGCTCATTCATTTTCATTAGGCCAGCGGCGTATGGCCAATACTTTTAGCAGCCGAAGGCGCAATGCATTAATATCAGCGCGCGGATCGTATATGTCGCGATAACGCTTTAATAACTGCTAACTTTCAGACGTCCGGTTCACTGAAACGCCCAAACCTAGAGGCTGGAACGAACATTATCCGGTGACCTTTCAAACACCACAGACTCCTTATCAACCACCTACTGCAACCTTAACCACAAAAGCAAAAATGCATCAACTGCCTCCTCATCGAATAGTGAAGGTATTCTAGAAACATAGAGAAAGTAGAATCATGGTTCGTCAGACCAGAGGCGGAGGAGGGGGAAGATACTATAATATCCAGCGTATAAGATGCTACTTTTAGAGATGGCTTTATGGCGAGATAGCTGTAATTGTGACGCGTCACAGTTGAAGTGCCTGTTACCCCCCCCCCCCTCCACCTAGGTAAAGTAAAGATGAATAGGGTAGTTTTATTCGTGCATTCACTTATCGAGCCCCTCAATAAGCACGCCTACCCTTATCAGACCTTTATCTCAGTGAAGGATCTCGACCTCTACACCAGATGTTTCAGCGGCCACACCATCGAACCTATTCCTGACGCACTTTCGACATACAGTGGGCCTGAATAACAGCGTCCATTTGAGACTACTGGATAACGACGTTGTTATCGTGGCCGGTCGAAGTGCGCACCGTATAGATTTGTCCTGTGTAAGGCGAGGTAGCCAAACAGAACACATCTCAGCTGAGATTACAGCCTTGTAATGGCTTGAGAGGGTGTTTTACTTCGGGCGCTCCTATCTAAATGCATGAGCACGGAGAAATCCTTTTTCTCGGCACTTCCTGCGACGAATTTTACGGAGGTTGTTGCCTTTAAAAGAAAAAGAAAGCTAAAATCTGCTGATCGTAGGGAGCAGCTCTTGATTTTAGACAATGATTCTTTTACAAGAATTGCTGAACATCAAATAAGAAATAACTGAGGCACCAAGTTCACTACTTTATAACTGAGCATTAAAAATTCAAAAGAAAAAATATATTACTATTCTGACAATTGCATATATCGGGAATTCTAAACGCACAAAATCTTTACATTATACATATGTCAATAATTTGTGAATAGGAATTGTGCTAAAGTGACGTAAACATTCTCAAAATCCCGTGCTAGCTGTAAAACCTTATGCAGTACATGTCTCCTTTAAACTATCTGACTCATGTAATATACAAAATGATCATATTTGCCTTAGATGCACAGTTACGCATTTGTAAACTTAGTGCTTCATTTCTTGTTTGTCTAAATTTACTGAAAAGCGGGAATTTCTGAAAATAAAAAAGAAGGATGAAATCAACATTCTGCATCTTATAATAGGTGACAACGATATTTTATTCAGTCTGGTTTGGCAATCACCAAATAAGAGCACTTGTGCGCTTCACATGTCTTTGACTAAGGAAATGGGAGCTGACTCCGAGCTAAAACGTTTTAACGTAAAACGCACCTGCCGACATCAGGGGACATGACGCAAATACGTTCTACGTGGTTGATACTGTAGAACGATCGAATCTTTTATCACCGTTTCCGAATTCGCAACGGTTGCCATGAGGCCAAGTATCAAGCATAATCAACGCTAGGCCTGTGTACGCTGGCACACAAATGCGCGAGAAAGCAGTACACAGGCTACAACAGCCGTGATGGCTAAGTCGGCCAAGCACCAAGCTTGACGCGCGCACTGCGCCCGCTTGTCCCCAAGGCCGGTCTTTCTTTCTCAATTTCCCGCACACTTCTAAATTAGAATTTGGTGCTTGGCACACATCCAGCTAAGCACCCGTGGGCAAAAAAGCGAAGCGTCAAGTTGGAGCCAACATTTTGACAAAGATACTTAACTGGCCTTCGTCAGGGTTACAACTGCTAACCTCGGCAACGTCTCACTCATCCCCAGATTGAACAGATTGAAGGACCATAAGCGGGTAACATACAACCTCTCTAGTTTCCGCTTACGGTTTTCGCAACCTTATATAAACGCTACCAAGGAAAGCAGTAACAGCGCTGACAGAGGCGTCGCCTTGTCGAAACATTGACTCCAACCTGAGGCATCGCTTGTTCGCCCATCATTGATCACTTCGAGGCTCTGTGTTCCTGCGACCCCTCTGTGCTGTTTGCATTTAAACACTCCTGATGTTTTCCGTGGAGCCAATACCTGGCCGTATTCTTTCGTTCGTACATTGAACGATGTCACAAATATCAGAAGTCTGTTGCGGGTTATCCATCTCACTTTATTCCACTATACGTTCCTATCACAATTCTCACCTCGCGATTTGAGCGCAATTCAGCTGGCCAATCCCTTTCTCGCGTGAGTCGCTACGCTGTGCTCAATTGTGTACTCACGCCCCAACGTCGGTGGCACTGTTTCGGCCACTGAAACAGCCGCGGAAACTGTACCCGAGGTTGTGGTGACGTCCGTCTTGACATCAGAGGTGGTCGTGCGGGTGGACGACGCCGACCCCTTACTGCTGCTGCTGCTGCCGCCTCCGGCTGCAGTGTCGGCCACGCCCTCATGCAATTTGACGCTTCCCTTGGCAGAGGCTCGGAACCTCTGGCACCTGTCTTCTTGGTTTGCTAATATAGAGAAGATATCAAAATAATTAGGATCTTGCCATAAACTGAACGGCCGCTGAAAAGTCAAGGAAAGTGCGTAGAACATACATGAAGCTGTACTGCCTTCACAAGATTGTATAAGCCTCGTGCGATATCTTCGAAAACGATGTTGGAGTACCGAAGCCGACTTGCGTGGAACAGTTGGTATGATAGAGCGGCAGCGATATGACTGTTAGTAGAGATTCATGTGTCTATCATGCCACCGACCTTTCACCCCCCCCCCCCCCCCTAGCGTACCAGGTTATTCTCTCACATATATTCTACACGTTACGCTATTTACAGCCATTGCGTAGCATTTGCATTTCCCTGTTGCCGTCTGCAATTAAGTGCACACTGAGCACCGAGCAACATAATATGTCGTACTCTGTTTCGATCGAACTGAATTGTGTCAAGTTCCGTACACAAGGAATAAAAAAAAGTTTTTAACGTTAAAATTTGTGGTGGTTCGTTAAGCCCCCAAAAGACGTACGAGTTGTTTTGGACGTATGAGAATACAATGTCCGTTAAATCCCGAAAAGCAATGGCATCAGCAGATGAGTCCTCGGCTGAGAAAAATAAGAGGAAAGCAGCAGCGTGAAGTATTAGGTACACTTTATGAAAGCTACATAGCATAACCAAAATGCAAAAAAGTCCCAAAAGCACAGTAAAAAGCGTTCACATATATTGCAGCGCGACATCCATTGTCTATAACATGGTGCCATAGATACATATATGCAGGTTAACCCAGCTAAAAGTAGCCAATGTTTTAGAAACGATGGAGTGTGTGCTAGGAGGCTCAAACCAACTCAGTGAGGTTGAGGATCGCGTGTCCTAGTCTGCGGTATTTTTTTCGTTTTCTAAAGTGAATTAATTAGCATAACCTAATTGCCTAACTTTTAAAATATTGGCTTCACCAAGAAAGTGCCAATGCGAAAGTTGTAGATCACATTTAAAATGGCTGACTATCAGTATGCTGACTATCAGTGTGTATCAGCCATTTTAAATGGCTGACTATCAGTGTTTGCAATGAAGTACCATTGATGGAGTGTCTTGATCACGTGACGCGTGCGTCATCAAAAAGTGCCGCCCTCGCCTAGTGCGGGCTCCTCCGCTCGCGGTCCAGATTGAAAATGCTCGCCGGTATTTCCATCCGTCCGTTTGGCGGTCGTCTGACGTCAATTTAGCATAGTCATCGTCAAATCGGTCAACATTGGACAGATTAGCGTGGCTATACGATGGCGTGTTGTCGGCTTGAAGCCACGTGTGTTGTTGTGCAGCAGTGACCGCACGTGCTTTTTTGCTGCGGTGCAGCGGGAAAGGCGAGTTGTGGCTGCGCGCGCATTTCTATTTACTCAGACCGCGCAGCCAGCGTGACCTCAACATGAGTGAGGTGCACAAGAAAACGCTAAGTGAAGAGGCAACCGTCACTTTTTTGGCTCCTGTTGAGAGATTCCCAGCACTATGGAATATGAATATGGAATATGAAGCGCGTTGGAGTCGAGAGTAAGCACGCGGATTCCGCAAACGGCGCTTCGGCTGTGGGAATGTAACCTGACTCGGCAGATCATGTGACTGTTTCGCCCGCGGAGAAGGCGGGATTTTGGCCTCGCGTGTGTATCCATCTTAACACGTTTGATCAGTTTGTGCCTACAGCACTTTCGGCGCACAGGTCCGAGAATGGCGGTCGGAGCGCGCTGGAAAGAAAAAAAAATGTGGTTGATCCCTCTTATATAGGAATCGGTATAGAACACGAAAGTGAAACGTGTCTTCACAGAAGTAGTGTAATGTTTATTGCACATTGATATATAATGTCTATTGGTGTTTTGTGGCTAAAGCGCCCTTAGGCGTTGATGCACCCACGCTGACGCCTGGTGGCACGTCTCCTCCATCACGACTACCAACGTCGATGACCATGAGCAACCGTCGTGCATATGGAAGCTGCACTACGCTGCACACGCTAGCACAACGCGAAAGACGAAGCACGTAACTGACACACTAATACAACGCGCAAGACAAAGCACGTAACTGAATCGTCACCGAGTCAAATCAGCGCGTACAGCGCGTCGTAATTGCAGCCTCCGCGATCAACTTCAGAAACATTTTCAGAGCTAATAGACAGTTTTAGCAGAGCGTTCACGGCCCGCTCCGCTCAGACCGTCGTGTCCTAACGATTCGCGTAGAGCCGCTCAGTGGAACGCAAGCGGGAACGCTAATGCGCGTGCGCACAACGCTTATATCGGCAGCGGAACGAAGAACGCTGCCCACGGTCAGCTACCAAGCCATTTGAGCGGAGCGTTAGGCTGCGTCTACTGGTTGATTTGTCGTTTTACAGCCACGCTGGGCGCGCGTGGCTGGCGTCTCTGGGAGACGCGCTTGTCAAACAAGCCAAATCAACGCAGTTCCTGCAGCCAGCGGTGTGCGTGAAATGTTAGCGGAGCGGAGCGTAAGCAACGCTCTGCTAAAACTGTCTGATTGCGGAGGCCACGCTCCGCTGTGCTGAGTACGGTGAACGCCACCTAGGTGGCGTTGGTAGTGCTTCTTGATGCCAGCGTCCCTTCGAATGCTGGCATCGAGGCGTCGTAGTGCTGAGACCACCGAAGCGTTCACTGTCGGTGCGCGTTAGTGTCATAATGCAGTACTTCTGTTTTCTGCTCGTAGGCGGCGGCACCGCCCCGAGCAAGAGCGCGGGTACACGGAGGAGTGTTAGATATATAAGGCGCGTCTGTGTAGCTCTCTGCAAATGCGTTTGTGGCGCAATGGGTTAAACGCTCGGCGATCTATCGTCGCGGACCGAGAGGTCGTGGGTTCGATTTCCAAATTTTGCATGTTTGTGGAACTTTTTCTTCTGGTTTCTTTCTTTGTATTATGTTCTATGACGTATTTCCGTGACGGAAATACGTCAGTGAAGTCTTGGTGGACCCCGGCATAAAACACTTTCGTGTTAATATACAAATGCGCAACGCGCGCTTCCACGTGACACGGATTGGCACATGGGGGCGCGGATGAGGCTGGGGCGACAGGAGGCGGCGAGGAGGAAAGGCCGGCGGCAAGATCTAAGAATGGCGCTATTTTTTATATATAGGGGCTTTAATAGCGACTAAATTCTTATATAAGGACTTTAATAGCGACACCATTTCAGCGACCCCAAACAACCGATCAAGAAATGAAATCCCTGTATCTGTACAGCAGCAAGGTACGCGCCAGCAACTGTTGCTAGTAAGATATGATTGCGAACGAATTGAAGAACATGACAACAGCATTTTCCTTCCTGATGAAACAGTTCCGCGGTCAACATTTGCTCCAGCGAGAGTTTCTTTTTTTTTCATTTTTTTTTCCTTGCCTTGTGTGTTCGGGCTTCATTCCACAAGTGGAACGAACGATATGTTTATGCCACGTGACGTCGAAGCGCGACACACCTTCATCACCGCCGCTCGCTCTGTGCGCCCGATCGCGACAGGGCACGCGAGTGAGTCTCGAAAAAAGACATGCAAACAATGTCCTTTCCTGATCGGTCGTTTGGGGGCGCTGAAATAGTGGCGCTAACACGCGGTTGTTTTTGTATTTCGCGGGCTTTCTTTAAAGGCAATTACAAGATGCTCCAACTAAGGTCATCATCATCATCATCATCATCATCATCAGCCTATATTTATGTCCACTGCAGGACGAAGGCCTCTCCCTGTGATCTCCAATTGCCCCGTCAAAGGTACTTAATTGAAAACACTTCAGTCAGCCATTTTTAAATGGGATCTACAACTTTCGTATTGGCACTTTCTTGGTGAAGCCAATATTTAAAAACTTAGGCAATTAGTCCATGCTAATTAAATGACTTTGCAAAACGAAAAAAATACCGCAGACTAGGACATGCGATCCTCAATCCCACTGAGTTGGTTTGAGCCTCCTAGCACATTCCGCCGTTAAAACAATGGCCAGTTTTAGCTGGGACACCTTGTGTGTGTATATATATATATATATATATATATATATATATATATATATACAGGGTGTTTCAGCGAACACTTTCAAAAATTCTTAAAGTTTACCTGTGGCAGATAGCCCAATTCTAGTTAATGAGCCGGTCGACTCGAAGCGGCGGACATTACTTGCGCAAAAAATTGGAATGAATAATCGACTAATTATTAAAAAATCACTAATTACGTTTTTAACTAATTACCTGATGGCCCATATTGTAATCTACAAATTGTAGCCGTGGAGTTCGCAAGATGGATCCACTTGGAACGAATTCTCGGGATGACACCAGTTTCGGGATATTAATTCCCGAACTTTGCGTAGAAATGCATTGGCGTTCCAGTTAATATTGTGCTTCGATGCACAAAGCGACGTTTTGTTAAGAAACTAACTGGAACGCCAATGCATTTTTTCGCAAAGTTCGGGAATTAATATCTCGAAAGCGGTGTCATCGCGGGAATTCGTTCCAAGTGGATCCGCCTTGCGAACTCCACGGCTACAATTTGTAGATTACAATATGGGCCATTAGGCAATTAGTTAAAAACATAATTAGTGAATTTTTATTAATTAGTCGATTATGCGTTGCAATTTTTTGCGCAAGTAATGTCCACCGCTTCGAGTAGACCTGCTCATTAACTAGAATTGGGCTATCTGCCACAGGCAACCTGAAATAAATTTTGAAAGTGTTCGCTGAAACACCCTGTATATATATATATATATATATATATATATATATATATATATATTGTCATATCTAGTGCCCTGTTTACATACGTGCTTTTATGAATTCGTTTTTAAGCTAGCAACAGTGTGGTGGGTGATACGTACAATGATAACATCTTTGTTACCTTATAGTATATGGCCACCGTTGCATGTGTATATCACTGTGAGGAAGGCTGGTCCCGCAGCCTTCGTCATATATATATATATATATATATATATATATATATATAAGACTGCGACATTAAATGTAGCTGGAGATTTCTAGGGACGAATATCAGAACCTGTGGCATATTCTTAGGATTCCTTGTTAGTGGATACGTCTTTGAGCGGGGATTGGCTTCATTTCTGCTGGTATAGCGTGTTGCCTACCGTAATGAAGGACGAAATTAGGTAGTTATTCTCATATAATTAATTGGTTTATCTGCGGTTATACCACGATTTGTGACTATGCAAACAGAGATGTGATAGAGAAATGAAACAGTACCTGCAAGCGCGAACGACAAACTAAAGCGCTACACACAACACTTAAAATCATGCGAGAAATTGAATCATAAGATAGAGAAGCATTGAAGCCACAAGTAAATTACTGCAATAACGAAAGAGTCTCAAAACATATGACGCATGAGCGTTAACTAAATTAAATTAGGGGTTTTACGTGCCAAAACCACAATCTAATTATGAGGCACGCCGTAGTGGGGGACTCCGGGAATTTGGACCACCTGGGGTTCTTTAACGTGAACATAAATCTAAGTACACGGGTGTTTTCGCATTTCGCCCCCATCGTAATGCGGCCGCCGTGGCGCGCATGAGCCTACTTCTTCACAATCATTGCACTTGTCCAGGGGCATTGTGTATTTTGAGTAGAAGGTAAAGAGCCGGAGCTCATTTCCCCCACGTGTACTTCTTTGCTACTGCGAAATCCACGTTTTATTTCCTATATTAAAGTAGTAAAGGAGGGGGTCAGCTCTCAGGAGTAAGTTGAGGGGGCGGGGAGGCGCACTGCCCCCCACTTGCAATGGAATCTGTGCCAATGCCCCCCCCCCCCCCCTAACCCTGGTTATGTCTAAAAGCAACTCTCTGAATTCCACCGCATTAGCGTAAGTATATTGCAGCCCTACAATCTTTCAAGGTGTCCCGCCAACTACAGGTATACGCATAGCCCAACGTCAAGCCATTCTGAGTTTTCCCAGAATCCCTCGGCACATAGACTAACACCGAGGCCTGCTGGGTCTGTCGTTACTCACAGAGTGATTGCTTAGGTTGAATAAGTTTCACCTTCTACTGTCGAAGCGGTGGGAGGGCCAGCAGCAACAACAGTGGCTCTTATCGCCGCAGCCCCGAATACTTTGGCCAGCAAACGCTCGGGCGTCAGCGAGCCGGAGCTGCCACTGCTACCTCCTCCGGCCACAGGGATGGCTTCGTGTACCTGGCTGCCCTCGCTCGGTTGTTCGCTGGGATGCCCGATACCGCTGCGCTGATCCGACGTCGCGCCCGACGTTTCGGTACCTGAAGGTGCAGGAACGAGAGCGGAAGAGATCGGACATACTCGAGAATCCCTCGCGGGATCTTGTTCTTTCTCGCCGTCAGCTCCCGCAGGTACTTGCTCCGAGGACATGGTCTTTGTGTTTGCTCTTGAAGCTACAATGATGACTCCAAGCATTGCCACATACCCGCAACAGGGGGTAGGCTAACTTCGTAGAACGAGAAAAATAGAGATGACGAATTACAATAATAATAATAATAATAATAATAATAATAATAATAATATAATAATAATAATAATAATAACTCCAGAACTTGAGATCTGCAAGAATGTTTACTTAATAGAAGGATAACGAGCGCCCCTGTTTCGGACAGCACTTGTCCTTAGCCGCACTTACCCACTATACAGGGCACCGCTGAAGAAGCGGGTGGTAAGAAAACAGGAGTAAATTTTGAAAAAGAAGTGAATTTTAAATAAGAGCAATAAGGTGAAATGGCGAAAAATGCAGGCAGGAACTATCGCAGGCTGACTGTCGACGTTACTGCGATTAGCATTGAAGCAATGGAGAGACGCACTGTATTGCCGCCACCGATTACGCGTCATGTGTGAGACTGCAGCCGCGGGCTCCTCTCTCGTGCGTCCCTCTGGCCACGCAGCGCCATCTAGCAGCGCCGTCGCGAAGACGCAGAAATGAAATGAGCAAACCTATAGCACTTTATCAACCGTTTCGCTTCGTTTCACATAGATTCTAAGAGGTGTGTTGGATCTGCAATATCTTTATTATTTTATATTAGTAGTAGTAGTAGTAGTAGCATAGTAGTAGTATAGTAGTAGTATAGTAGTATAGTAGTAGTGTTCTGTCCACTATCTTCCACCTCACACCCTTCATTCTTCCTTCCCAGATTGCCAACGGTGCAAAAATTTAATGGCCTGAATTTACTGCCCTCCGTGTTGTCGTGCAAAAATGAGAACCACATCCTGTTATCGGTGCGCCGATAAGACGGGCAAAAAATTAAACACCCACTAGTAGCAAAGTTTCAATGAACCCTGTGAACGACGAGAACGTCTAGTAGGCTCCAATGGGGCGTTGAGCGCGCGATATGCAAAACCCTTATAACCACAAACGAAGCCTCAATAAATTCAGCAAAGTGAGAGATCGAAGGCATGGCAGGCCGCGATATGACAATATTGTCGAAATCGCCAAAGAGTGAACGAGCGAACAAAAAACGAACGCCGCTGATTATCGGAATTCATTGCCATTTCTTTCTTCCTGCACCACATTCGAGAGCTACGTATACGACATTTGAATTACGTGAGTGTGACGGAATGGCGTACTGAGACTGAACCTTCCGATCCTTTCTTTCTTCCCGGCTTTCAAATGAAGCTCATAGTATTATTCCTTTTCAAATTGCACCGTTCATCCCGCGTTTCTAAGGAATTCTGTCCCGTAAGCCTCGTGTCAGTTTTCAGAAGTAGCACCCGTTTTGTCGCCCGCACACTGAGAGAAAAATCGACGTTCTCTGTAATGCTAAAGTCAGTGCTTTCAGCTTGTGTACGGGGGTAGGGCGTTTAATTTTTTTCAGCACCGTTCACACAAAAGCTCGCGGATACTACACGCAGCTCTTGACCCTTATTTATTACGTCGGAATACGAGACCCGTTTCACGGGAGCGCTAATTTCCTAGAACAAAACTTGTTGATAAATATTTCTTCGTTCACGCAAAACTGAATATAGTCAACGGAAAGCTTTGCTTTTCTGGGTTGTGCGACGCTTGATCGCCAGAGACCCAGAACTAGAAAAATTTGTTGGTAATATACTTGCGGAATAATAGCCGTGATGCCATCTTACATAAATAAAAAAATAATAAAAAAAGCACCGTGATTGGTCGGGGAAGCCAGCGATTCCTCGTGAATGGTGGTCCTGGCCATATACTAGAAATAATCCACAGATTCGGGAGAGTGCAAGCCACCGCGAGCACATGGTATGTGTGGGACTATAAGAAAGCAACCAACGTACGCTGGCACTTCTCGGACATACCGGAGTCGTTATCATTTTTTCCCCTACTGTACGCATGCGTGGACGGCCTCCATTTGTCCTCCGCTAGCGGACTTCCGGCGAACACGCGCGCGGACGCGCAAGAAGCGGGGAACGCACAAAGACGCAAAACGGGGCACGCTCATACGTATATCCGAAAGGAGTGCCTTGCGCCCCGTAGACACTGAGAGAGAGAGAGACACGCACGGTCGCCGAAGCAATCAGCGAGCAGGCGACGGGAGCTTTCCGCGCTCTCTACGTAAGCCTGGCTTGCTTGCGTCAACCTCCATCCCGTTCGCCACCTGGGCAGCGAACGAAGCGCAGGGCTCTTCCGCTGATCCCTGCTCGAAGAGTGTGCACTCCCCCCCCCCCCCCCTCATTCTTTCACCGCCCACGTATACACCGCCCTTTCGCGACGTATTTCAGTTGTCTGTCTCTCGTTTTTTTCCTTTCCCCCCCCCCCCCTTTTCCCCCTGTCTACGTTGAAAGCCTATACATATATAGCTTGCATCCCGCTAAAGCCCTCGGATGGCAGAGTCGGTAGCGGATACCAAACGGGGCTAGCGGATTTGGCGCGCACGGCCCAAGATTGCCGGGTAGACACAGGGCCAGACGGACTCGCATTGGATGAGAGAGAAAGAGAAAACGTTGCGCGTGGCGGCGCGCTCCTTCCATAGTGTGATGCGTGGCGCCCGCCTGCTCAGACATACCTACATCATACAGGCGAAAGTGGAGGACCGAACGGACGCTACGTGCGTTTACATGAGCCTCGACGTGGCTTATCAAATTAGCACTAAATTAGGGCTTAGCCACGTGCGAGCGTCAACAAACCAGTAAGAAAGGTCGCTGCGAGATGTGTGTGTTTAACTGCTGTCTTCGGAATTCCGCGCCTCACTCCGCTCTGCCAAACGAGTGCCATGGCCCTATGTGTCCGTCAGCTGAATGAAGCACGGGCCGCCGAAATGCCCCGTGGTTTTCGCTAATGTTTGCGACGTCTGTCGCCGGTGTCTCATCATCGTGTTTCCTGGACAGCATAAAAAAACGAAGAAAGTAAAGAAAAAAGCTCCATTAGCCCTCATCCGAGATTCGAGGTCTTGTCGGTGACGGATGAGCGCGACCACCGCAATCGTCGTACGAGCTACCGCTGATATCGACTGAGCTAAATGCTTTTTCCATTAATGGCCCTCCACAAATTTTGTATGGTATTTCGACTGCGACAGCAGTTAAGAGCTTGAAATCGGGTTTGCTCTAGCCGTCCGTTTAGTGATAAGCAGCAACGTGAGCCATCGTTATGCTGCCGCCGTTGTGGTAGTGCCTCATCATCCTGAGCTTCACCTTCTCATCGTGTGACGAATAAAAACGAAATTTCCGTGCTTGGCAGTTTGTGAAGCGTGTACACCTGTGACCAAAAGTATACGGACCACAGGGTCACTGAAAAAACTGAATTTCTTCGTAATTAACAAGCATGAACTGGAATTGACGAGTACACTGAAAAGTTCGCAATGCCAAGTTAGGACCTCAATTTCAAGTTGCGTTCAGAGGCAGAGGAAAAAATCGGCTTTATCGCGCAACCCCTGATCCGTATACATTTGCTTACGGGTGTACATATACGCTGTGCGCTAAGCAGGCACCGACAGTGACAGCATCCGTGCTTTCATGTCAGAGGCCACAGCAGGCAGGACGATGCTCATTTTGGCAGAAATTTTGGCTTGTTGGTATACGTGATCTACGTACTGAGTGGCGCAGGATGAACGCAGGCACAATGACATAGGACAGCAGAAGCGCCTTGTGTTGTCACATATCCTTCTTTACCTGGGTTCTCCCTGCGCTGCTTATATGAAGAAGAAGACGGAAACTATGCTCACGCAACGTAGCCGCTGCATGATGTGGCAGTTGTTGGAATAACGCGGCTCTCAGCGCAGCACTCAGTCGCTGCGTTCCTCTAGCCAAGACTACTGTTCGCTGCGTTAGATTTCAGTTACGCAATGTCGTTGTCGTCGTGTCGTTACATATGCAGTATAGTTCGTATGGGATTGTGGGTGCGCGATGTGTTACTGCAGTCTGCAGAGTTAAAAAAAAGAAACAGGAATAATTCTGGGGTTTAACGTTCCGAACTCTGACAGTGGGTATGAGGCATGCAGTATTGCAGGACTCTAGATTTATTTGGACAACCTGTGCATTTTTTTTTTTCATTAATGAGCATGAAAGCCGCCCAGCATACATATTTGCACGTCGCCCTGATCGAAACGCCGCCGCCACGGCCCGGAGTTGAACCCTTGACCTCGATCTCCGCAGCAAAACGCCGTAGCCTCTTAGCTACATCGTGGAGGGCCTAGGTAGTAACTGTAGTCACAATAATTAAGTTCAGTGCCAGAGGAATAAGAAAAGTCTTGTTCCCCATATTTCCGCCGTGTCGCGGTAGTCCGAGTAACGTTATATTCTATCTCGGCCAATTTGTCATTTAAAAAAAAACTTTTTGGGGGAAATTAAGCTCAAGTTTACAACGGAAATACTTATCTAAAGAAGTGTTTCGTTCTAATGACTGTGCGTGGATAAAACATTCGCAGATGCGTTAAGGCGACGCAGAAAATTGACCCTCCATGAACGCTGGTTACGTACCGGCCAGTTTACTACACCATGGATAGATACGCTTGGGACAACGACATCTGTATTCCTTCGTCGCTTGGTGTACGCAAGGAACCATACATTTACTTAACACTGCAGCATGTTTTGCGGATGGGGGACCGGAAACGCCCAAAACTTGGGTTTTGCATGCGCGTGTTCTCTGATGTGAGCCTCTCTGCACAGTGTACTCGGGCGAAGGAAACGCGCTCGAACAACAAGAGGCAGCACTGTGCTATATCAAAAACAAAACGTCTAAACGGCATAGCTCGCACATCAGCCCATTACGGCAACGTCTCGCACACTAGCGGTGCAACATCTTGGACACGAAAGGCGGGTGCCGGCCGCGGTGACCACATTTCTCACTTCCACAGCCTGCGGTTAACACGATCGTCACAGGTTCGTCCCCAACGACATCTTCGTTTGCTGCGGTTTCATTAAGAATATTACTATAGAGGCTGTCATCATACAGCAATGCCAATTATGGCGCCATAGACACATACTTGCCGCGTTCAAAAGCTCTCGCACACTGATCTGTATACTCACGTGAAAGTGCTTTCCAACGCCGTATGCAATGCTATACGCGCACTGTGTGCGTTCGAGTGTTTGCTGAACTTTTCGATATATTTGTTGTGTCATATTTTAAGCGCCGCAATAGGGGCTACCGCCATGTGACCAAATTAGAGAAAGGAGGGGACAGAGAGTTATAATTAAAGCAACCTTACTACACTGATTAGTTCATGAATTCAAGAATAAATCAATCAATCCATCGTTCAGTCTTTATTTCCCTCACTCGATCAATCAATCAATTCAGTCTAATGGGTGCCCAGTAATATAGCTAAGAGACCCTGACCACTTATACCAAACAGTCCACTTCTCCTCGAAGGATAAGAAAAAGAAGCCCCTTTTTTATTTCTTTTCTTTTTTCGTTCACGCTTTACCGGAGACAATCCGCTGACGCAGAAGTAAGGAAGCAGAGAAAGTTTCGGTCGTGAAGAGAAGAGGCGTCAGTGGGGGAGGGGAGGGGGTGGCAGAGGGGGAGG
Source organism: Dermacentor silvarum (assembly GCF_013339745.2). Lineage (NCBI taxonomy): Eukaryota > Metazoa > Arthropoda > Arachnida > Ixodida > Ixodidae > Dermacentor > Dermacentor silvarum. Next base: position 285,820,342 of record NC_051154.1, read on the forward strand.
CTGAGCTCGAAGTAGGGCAAGGCTGTCCGTTATATCCACCTAGGGACGACGTGGAAGGGCGATAGTGGGAAGGAGAGGAAGAAGCCAGAGGGAAGTAAACGCGCCCACAAAGGAGCACCACGGAATCAATCTCGCTTTCCAATCAATCACGCGGCTTTCGCTCGATCTGTGCGTGAGCAGCGCGACAGAGGGCCACGCTTCACACCAACGGATTCTCCGCCGGCTTTGAGGAAAGAGGTCGGCAAAGAGGGGGCGCCGCGATGGAGATTGGGTTTTAGGGCGCGCGCCCGGGCATCGCCTTGGCCCAGGAGGTGTCCAGACACGCCAGACGCACGAATGTCTTCAATTTGCTATAGAATCCCCGCTCGCACCTTTTCTCTCTTCCTTTCGCCCCGTTCTATTGGCCGCCCAACAGATCCCGGCTTTTCTTCTCCTTCTGCCGTCCATCTCGTCTTGTTATATTCTTTTTGTCCGTTGCCGAGAAGACATTTTTTTCCGCTCCGAAGACGACCTTATAGAAGGGATCTCGCTTGATGGAGGCCAGCGAGAATGGTATATACGTATACTCTAAGCGAAAAAAAGGAAGGCTCGCGGGTTCTGCTTCACACTCTTTTTTTTTTCATTGTGTGTGCGTCACTTTTAACCCCTTCTGAAGGAATTTTTGACGTTCGAAGTAATTATTAGGAATGATTAAACGAGCTCTAGAACATTCCTTTTCATCCCTTATTATTCACACCAATTAAACAACCCTGAAGTTTTCCCCTGAGCCCCGCCGAGTGTGTCGCAATCTTCAGTCGCTTTTCTTTCGTCAAGGGGCGTTCTCTTGCAAGCCTCGCTGGAGGCGAACTCCGCAAATGGCTGGCTTCATTGCACGGGAGAACAGAACACTATCGCGTCCCCATCATTTGAAAAGAATACAAAGGTGGCGACTGCGTCAGCTTGAATTGTGAAAAGGAAACCATTAGCGAATCCCAAAGACTTACCGGGGGCTCGTACCACTTCGTAGGTGCAAGCCACTTGCACGAGTTAACAACACATTATCGAATCAAATGATGTTCTTTTTTTTTTTTTGAAGTACACCGAGGCGCAAGTCGAGAGAAACTCCACCAAACAGCAGGACTGCAATGCGCAGTTGCCGCAATAGTGGGCAGCTGCGCGGAAAAAATACCGGTGAACAAACTTTTAAAAGAAGGTTAACACTAGTGAGAAACGCAAACATGCGGGGTGCTCATTTTTTAGTTTTCCGGAATCCTTAAAGATCGCCTGTGACAAATTGCATAATTCTTGTCCTTGAGCTGGATTATTCGAGGAGGCGGGCTTTCTTAGCACGAGAATTAAAACACATATTCAACCAATTCACAAGAACTCCGAAATTAACGTATTAATTAAATATTATACGTCACATATTGCAATTTACGATTTGTAGCCGGTCAGTTTGCAAGAGGTATCCACTTGAAGTTAATCTCCCGGATGACACCAGTTTCGATATATCGTTTCCCAATGTGTGCCACGAAAATGCGTGGGCGTTCCAGTTAGCTTGGTGCTTCAATGAATAAAAGAGCATATTGTTAAAAAAGTATATGGATCTACAGTGCATCTTTAGGGCAAGTTTGATGGCGCATATCTCCAAACTGGTGTCATTCTGGAAAGTCATACCAAGTGGATACGCCTTGCAAACTCACCGGCTACAATGCGTAAACTGCAATATGTGCCGTGAGGTAAATAATTAGGAAGTTAATTAGTTAATTTTAGAATTAGCTGAATATGTGTTTCAATTTCTCGCGCATATAATGTCCGCTTCTGTGAATAATCCAGCTCAAGGACAAAAAAATTCTCTGCAGCAGGCTGCTTTTGATAATTCCGGAAAACTTAAACATTTTCACCCCGTATATGCGCCAATTCATGCCACAATATACATATAATTCAACGCAGAAAATTAACTACAAACATACTCCGTTTTGCACTACGAAAAGCAGTACATAAAAAAGTTATTATATGGTGGTGAGATAGAAGAGTCGTTGAAATATCAGTGATGTCCAGGATGCAAGCAAGGACAAAAAATTAAAAAAGTATTTCATCATAAAGTTGAAGAAACACGTCTTGCATGCCCTTTCGCGAAAGGCAAGTTGCGCCTATCGGTCGACTATCAGATCCGTTTTATAAATGTGGTAGGGTGTATGTTACTGATTGTAAGGCATAATTATTTTGTAGGGTTTCTATATGTACCATTGAACGCCTGCTGGAAAGAATGGAAAGCTTGGAAAGCATGCGTTGCGAGTGGGAAGAAGTGTACGCTGCAAGTTGTTGGATTTTGTGTATTTCAAAAAGGAACTTAATGTGGTGCCTATGGCATGGGCACTAACAACACCAACGACAACAAAACTGACTAAGCACCGGGCTGCTGCGGCAGCTTAGTGGCTATGGAGTTGCGCTGCTAAGTTCGAGATCGAGATCGGGGGTTTCTATCCCGGCCGCGGCTGCCGCATTTCGATGGAGGCGAAATGCAAAAACGCTCGTGTACTTAAGTTTAAGCCCACGTTAAATAGCCTTAAGTGGTCAAAATTTTTTGGCAGTCCCCCCCCCCTTCCCACGGCGAGCCTCATACTCATATTCGGCCCGTAAAGCCCCAGAATTTCGTGGTCTTATAGGCGCCCGTTCCTGCATTGAGCGTCGGCGTCCCGCGGCGTAATCGAGCGAACGAGCACAGCGAAGAATCAAAGAGCGAACGCGGAGCCGGGGATGAAAGACGACGATAGCGAAGGCAGCGCGAGGAGGAGAGTGGAGGAAGGAGGTTGGAGCGGAAGCATGAGGAGACAAGCGGAGGAGGAGAGTATGGTGAAAGGGTGAGCAGGAAAGCGGAGAGCCGCACGAGACGTGCTTCACGGCGGCGACCAGGCATGCGGCAAGCGCGTCCACCAATGCCATATATGGAAACAAAGCGCTGACGTAGGCTTCGGAGCCACTGCGAATGCGCTACTTCACATGCGCCGCCGCAGCTATAGATAATGCGCCCCGCGCGAGCCACGCGTTCCCGTGTTGACGCTTTCTTTCTGAACAGTGAGCGACGCAGCCGGGGCTAAACGTTGCTGCTAAATGAGCTACCCGAGCGAGCCGAGGCTCAGCGCCGCCGCCGAGAGGACCCTGTCGTTCAGAATCAAATTAGTTGACACAATATATCGCGAATTCAAAACGACTAAACAGCACCACTCAAAATTCGCATTAGGGAGTATCGTAATCGTCGGAGATTTTTTTTATCAACTAGTCACGAGCATCGCGCTTGTTGCAATCCTCCCGAATCACACAGCATCGAATGGCCTAGATGCTAAACGGCACGGCGGATTCGACCTCAACCCTATATCACCCAGTATAATTTCGCAGTGATCAAAATAAGCAAGAAGAAATCAGGAAAAAAAAGAAACTTCGCCGAGAAACGTATCAAGGAGTGCTTAGAAGTAAAATATTTCGTGCGGCAACTTCAATCGCTAAGCTAAGGATTCCATCTCTAAGCTTGAGCTAACCCGCTAGCCCGAGCTAGGAGGCTGTGCATGGCTGTTACGACCGACTGCGGTGTACTCACTGGTGGCCTTCAGAAACAGCCCCGACAAGAACAGAGACAAGTGGAGAGAAACCCTGACGCGGCTGGCATATTTCGATGGGGGTGGAATGTAGAAAAGAAAAATGTGCGGATCCCACGCTCTGTGGGAATCGATGTAAGCGAAGCTTGCTTTGACTGACGATAATTAGCGGCGATGTTGACGGCTAATGCGTAATTTCTTCAGCGTTTAGTCCAATACCAGAGTGGTGAGTTGATGTTAAACGTTACCTTGTGTGCACCACTGCTCTTTGTCTGCGCAGCCAACAGAACACACAGGGAAACGTGTTTGCTTGAGGCGTGTTGTGCGTCATTGTTGATTGAATTATGGGGCCGTACTTGAATAAATGAATTATTATAATTTTATGCATACATTCGCTGTCTGCGTGTCACGGAGCGGCATAGTCTCTCAAGTCATCGAAACGCCAATTAACGGCCCTCAAAAACGTCGTGTCCTCACGGTGCGGCATATAGTCTCGAGAAAGCGACGCGCCGATTAATGGCCGTCAAAAACGTCGTGGCTCCACGGGGCGGCATCTAGTTTCGAGAAAGCGACACGCCGATTAACGGACCCAGGTGTGTGCGTGTGCGTTCGTGTGGTGCAGTGCCGGGGCTCTACTCTGGAGAGAGGGGAATCTACTGTTCTTTCGCCCCTGGTAAAAGGGCGCGGACAGGACTTTTGGCAGGGGTCATGAAATAATTAGGTGAACACTGCGTACCTGCGGTTCCCCTACATAGGAAACTAGGGAAGGGAGAGCCTATTTAAGCGCGCAGAAGCTGAGCCTGTAATCTGCTGAGAAGTAGTCAAGGAGCTAATGCCGTTCAGTATCGCCTGGGCCGCCTAGCCGCGTCGGAACTCCAAGTAACTAGATGACGTACGAGACGTCAAACCAGCGTCTGCAACGAAGCTCACGGTAGTTCACCTCAAGTTAGCTCAACCTGCTTGAGGGAAGTCGTCAGATCTAGACTCCCGGAAAACCCGGCCCAGCAATCGCATCCATCTCGACAAGATCGGCCCACCAGCATTCTTCGGGAAAGCTCTGCGCGCCGACTTCACGGTTTATGGACTTGCCGCTGATGCCGGGCCACGCGTATGACATCTTTTGTTTTCTTTTGAACTTTGTTTTAGTCAATTACTGTTAAGTGCATTCTTGTGTATTCGATCCTCGCACTGTTTCTTATGTATATGCATTGTTAATTGCTCGTCACATTTCTTTGTCGTCATCCTTTAGCTATATTAAGTTCAGGTGTGTTAGTTTGTCTTGGGTCTTTTTTTATTATATTATTTTATTAATTTGTGTATATTTATCAGCCTATAAAGATCTCGTTTTTTTTGTTTACTCCAGACTCTGACTCTGTCACTGTGTTCGCTTGAGTACGGAACGACCATCCGGCTTGTATACTCCGTTGATCGACTTCGCACCGACGGCGAACGGGTGACAGCCGTGACACTGCACCTAGTTTCGCTGCGCAGAGAAGACGCTCCCGAAGACGCATCTGGCGGCTGGTGGGGAGGATGATGATGATGATTTAATGGCATCCCCTTTGAAACGGGGGGGGGGGGCAAACAGTCACCCAGCCTGCCTGATTTAATCAGGCATACAATACATGTTCTTTATGTAGCATTTTTGTATACCTCTCTGTAAACTTTTTCTTTTTCTTCCCCCAAAATCTACCTTGTACCGCTACTTATGATTTTAGGAGATCAGGTCGTATCAATTTCTTCCCTGCTTTTTTCCACCAGTACTCTAATCGTGTCTTCCACTTTAACCCAAGCGCTTCTGGAAGTTCTACGTTATCTACGGTTCTCGCTGGGTGAATCCCTTCGCATTCCATTAGGATGTCCTGAGTGGTCTCCGTATCTTTACAGCAGCATACACATTCCTCATCGAGTTCGGAATATTTGCTCCGGTATGTTTTGGTCCTTAGGCAACCGGCTCGAGCCTCAAATAGCAAGGCACTGCCCTTTGTGTTATCGTACAGATTTTCCCTTCTAATTTATTTCTTCTTATTCTTGTAAACCTACATGGTCCTTCTTGTTTACATTCTTTGCATCCGATTCACTGTCTCTATTTCTCTCACTTTCTTGCCGATGACTCCTGGTTTTCTATTTACAGTTTCGATTATCCTGTACTTGGTTGCCAACTTCTGTGTACGCTTTTCAGGTACAGATACTTGCGCACTTTAGCCGCCCATTTATTTTCATCCATGTTCCTGAGCATTTCTTCAAAACTAATTTTGCTCTGTGCCTCTCTGACTTCAAACGAGGCCCAACCAATATAACCCTGCACTGTCTCATTTGTGGTCTTACCGTGGGCTCCCAAAGCCAACCGGCCTAATGACCTTTGGTTAACTTCCAACCCCGACAAGATATCCGATTTTAAGCATAGAATGGCATTTGCGAACTATGCGCGGAAGCGCGGAGGCGCGGAGGCGTGGAGGCGTGGAGGCGAGCGCCATCTGGTGATGTTGCAAGAAACCCAGTGGCACGCGCGGCAAGACCAGCTAAAAGCAAAGAAAGCTTCGATTAAAAAAAAAAGAACAAGCTTCTGTACCGTTTCTTGGGTGCACGTTAACGAGCACGGCAGTTTCACGCCAACATATGTTGGAGGCAATCCGTTTAACTTTAAGCAGTACGCATCGCCGCTTTTCGTGTCTCTGTGGCTATGTCATGCAAACACTTAAGCCCAGACCACACGTACGCTTGCAAACGCGCGCGAGCTCGCGTCCACGCGCCCACGCATGCGCACACGGTGCGGCACGGCTCGTACGCGTCGAAATGCGGTGCGATCTCGCTGATCAGCTCCTCTCAGTTATCGCGCGCCTGGGCTGCCTCGCGTCGGCGCGCCTGGCTACGCAGCGACGGCACGGTACATTCAACTCTCAGTTAAGCAGAATTATACCATGCAGGAAAGTGCTTCTTCTTCACTTTTTGTAATGATCTAACAGCTCCAAAAAGATAACAACTACGTTTATAAATATCGAAACATTTTGAAGCACTGCCAACAACGAAATACGAAGTGGCGTCTGCCAAGGTGTAAACAAGTGAGGCCAGTGAGCGCGCGCAGTCGCGCGTATTTGTGGATGCAAACCGCCATTCCTCGCTAGGCGCGGCAACCGCAAGGCACGTAGACGCGAGCTTACGCACGTCCTCAAGCGTACGTGTGGTCTGGGCTTTAGACAGTCGCCGCGTCAGCTAAACGATAGCACCTTGTGAATGTATACAGGGTGTTTCAGCGAACACATTCTAAAATTCTTACAGGTTGTCTGTGGCAGATAGCACAATTCTAGTTCATCAGCTGGTCAACTCGAAGAGGTGGACATTACTTGCACAAGAAATTAAAATGCAGATTCGAATAATTAAAAAAATTAACTAATTAAGTTTTTAACTAATTACCTGATGGCTTATATTGTAATTTACAAATTGTAGCCGTGGAGTTCGCAAGGCGGATCCACTTGTAACGAATTATCGGGATGACACCAGTTTCGAGATATTAATTCCCGAACTTTGCGGAGAAATGCATTGGCGTTCCAGTTAGTTCCTTAACAAAACGTCGCTTTATGCATTGAAGCACAAAATTAACTGGAACGCCAATGCATTTATCCGCAAAGTTCGGGAAATAATATTTCGAAACTGGTGTCATCCTGAGAATTATTTCCAAGTGGATCCGCCTTGCGAACTCCACGGCTACAATTCTTAAATTGCAATATGGGCCATCAGGTAATTAGTTAAAAACTTAATTAGTGTATTTTTGTTAATTCGTCGATTATGCATTTCAATTTTTTGTGCAAGTAATGTCCGCCTCTTCGAGTAGACCTGCTCATTATCTAGAATTGGGCTATCTGCCACAGACAACCTTAAATAAATTTTGAAAGTGTTCACTGAAACACCCTGTATATTGTTTCACTCCTTGGATCCTTCCAGCTTCGTTGTTCTTGAATCTTTTGAGAAGTGGCACATGACATTTGCTCTGTCAGATGGGATGCATGAGTACGGTGCAGCTCCTCACAATAAAGAATATCCGCGCTACGTGCATCCAGCCGTGTTTTCTGTTTGTGTGCTTCTTCTTGTGTGTGCGCTCTTCGTAAAATCAATCAATGGGAACTGCTGACCAGCCTATTTTGTCGCATGGCTCGACTGCCATGGATCGGCAGCCATTAACAAAGCAAACGCAATATATATTTATATATATATATATATATATATATATATATTCACAAGCAAACGCAAACGTATATATATATATTGTGCCCACTGACGCAAGTGGGCATGGAATAGGTGCTGTCCTGCTGCAGCGGAACCACTCGTCTGAAGAGCAAGTCGTGGCCTACGCGAGTCATACTCTTTCTCCTGCTGAGCGAAACTATACTATCACCGAACAAGAATGCCTCGCCATCGTATGGTCCGTACAAAAGTTTCGCCCCTATTTATATGGCCGCCAATTCACAATAGTGACTGACCACCATGCTCTGTGTTGGTTGTCCTCCCTGAAGAATTTGTCCGGACGCCTCGGCCGTTGGGTTCTGCGTTTGCAGGAGTACGACTACACTGTCACATATAGGTCTGGCAGGCAACATCAAGATGCTGACGCTTTGTCTCGTTGCCCGCTGTCGGCAAATGTCCCTGTCTCACCTTCCCTCCGTTCGGCACCGCCCAGCCAACCGACCACAACCATGGCGCCGGTACGGTTCGTGACCTCGGTCGACATTCTGTCCTCAGAAGACCTCGCCTCCCTCCAACGTGCAGATACGTACTGCCGCACAATTATCGACCGGCTTACTGGCTTATCCCGTCCTCCCAACAGCCGCTTAAGACGACAACTGGCACGGTTTACACTTCATGATGGCTCAATATTGCGACAAGTTTACCACCCTACCGGTCACCGATGGGTCCCAGTCGTCCCTCGCTCACTTCGACTGCAAATTTTGCAAGCTTTTCACGACGACGCAACGGCTGGCCACTTAGGATTTCATAAAACCTACGACCGCATTAAGACTCGCTGTTTCTGGCCTGGCCTGTCTACTAGTGTTGCCAAGTACGTCAGTTCGTGTGCGTCCTGCCAACATCTAAAACGTTCGACCTCTCTTCCCGCCGGCCCTTTACAACCATTGCCGTGCCCGTCCGTTCCCTTTGAATTCGTGGGCATCCACTTATACGGACCCCTTCCGCTTACACCCGCGGGTCACCGCTGGATTGTCACCGCCGTGGACCATCTCACCCGCTACGCTGAGACGGCAGCTCTTCCTTCTGGTGCGGCCTCTGAGGTCGCCGAGTTTGTCCTGCAAGCCATTATCTTGCGCCACGGTGCGCCTCGTGTTCTTCTAAGTGACCGTGGCAAGACATTTCTTCCCATGTTCTTGCTGAAGTCCTTCAAGCCTCAAACACCATTCATAAGACCACCTCTGCGTACCATCCCCAGACATATGGTCTTACCGAGCGTTTCCATCAAACTCTGTCCGACATGATCTCCATGTATGTCAAACCTGACCACACAAACTGGGACACTATACTTCCTTTCGTCACGTTTGCATATAATACTGCCGTTCGACGCACAACAAACTACAGCCCCTTTTTCCTCGTGTACGGCCGTGCACCGTCTTTTGTTTTGGACACCACCTTTCTTTCTACGCCTTCTGTTCCATCCACATCTCTACCAGAGGAGTTCGCCGCCCGCGTCGCCCACTGCCGCGACATTGCGCGCGCCCACACCGCGACCATTCAGGATAAGAGGAAAGTCCGTTGTGATGCGACCCGTCGTGTCTATTCGTTCCGCCCAGGCGACGACGTGCTCCTGTGGACACCTGTTCGAGTGCCAGGGCTCTGTGAAAAATTTCTTCACAGGTATCGCGACCCATATACTGTGCTTGAAAGAACATCTGCCGTGAACTATCGCGTAGCTCCTGTTACCTCGGTTACTGACCGCCGTTGCCGCAGCACTGAAATTGTTCACATCTCTCGCCTGAAGCCGTATCTTCGGCGTTCCGACCGTTTCTGACTCGCTGCCTTACCGGCCGCTTTCGTGACGGGGGGAAGTTAGTGTGAGTGCTAACTGTACAGTTCATCATCGTCTTCATGTGTATATACCCATCCTCATAATCATCATCATTTTGTCGGGTTGGTGTTCGTGGGCTGTCTCGCGCTGTGTGTCAATATAAGAGCTCTGCCTTCGTCCCGGGCGTCGTCTCACAATATATACATCCGTTAGAGCCGTCAAAACATCAGACGGGAACGATGGGGTTTCAGTACGGCTATAATATTACTTGAGATGCTTATAATGACGGACGCGGTGCTCAGCTTACAATCCTAAAGTAAGTAAATATGCTAAAAGTGTTGATTGCATGCGCAACACAAGTAGAAGAAAATATGTCACTATCAACATGCATGCCACATTACAGGCTTGCTACTGGAGTACGCCTTCAATGATACTGTATCTCTGAAGCTTATGCTTCCACTGATATGCTTCATTGATAACGCGTCAGATATACTATCGCTTGACGTCCTCAAGCACGTCTTCAATTGTTGATGAGCTCAGCCGGGCTTGTTTTTCATCGTTAGCGCTCGTGGCATTCAAATGCTACAGAGATACGTGAGAGATGTCCATCCATCTCAATGTCATGTAATCGCGGGCGGCTATCCTGAACATCATAGCACGGCAAGAAGGCGTCTACGGTCACGCGTGAGTAGTGGGCTTTGAACTTTGACACAGATGGTACTTGCCTGAGCGTTACCAACGCTGTGCACGGTTAGAAAGATAAAAAAAACATCATTTCGCGCATTGTCTTCGCACTCGGGCATGTATGCTTCGCTTCACGGTTCATACGGACATGCCTACGTCTTGGATCACGATATGCTCGTCGTATTCATTGCATTGTATTCAATTCCGTTCCCACTCCTGCCTAAGACTTGAAGTGCAGGGTGGCAGTAGACAATAAAAACCCTGGTCGATATATTTGCCTTTACACTGGCATTTTCAGATTAACGGACAGCACAATAAAACCGGTGTAATTATTATTATCAACCGAAGAGACGCAACACCAGCATCAAGTGCTCTTTGAGAGTACCCAAGACAACGAGTCAGCAAGTGATCGAGTCAACGGTTTCGCGTCTGAAATGTTTCTATACGCCCCCTACAAAGTATATGGGAACGCAGAAAGAATCTTCAGTCTTCTTGCGAGATAAGCACTCGGCAAATTTTGCGGGCGCAAAAACATATTCCCCTAGTATTTTTTTAGTTTTTTTACCCCCACTGCTTCCCTGTAATATTTTCGATGAACGTTGACAACATCACGCTCGGATATCAACCCGCGATTCATGCCTCGTGAAAAATGCGCGCGGCATGAGCGTGCAGGGGAAAAGGACGAAGTCGTTCTGAGCGAGACGGAAGTGGCCACACCCCATGTAAGCACGGCCCCTTTTTTGTATCGCGTTGCCGTACGCCATCGCCCATGAGCTCCAGGCCGCCGCCATCAACGCGTGCACGGTATTGCAGCCTGCCAAGTCGTGCTGCAGGCTTGCGGTACCGCAGCCGCAGCGAACCGGCGATTCTTTTCCGAAGCCCTCGCTGGAACGATGCTTCACCGGAACGATCCAACAATGCTGGGTCGCGTTCCGCAGGCCAGCAGCTCGCAACGCTGCCGAAAAAGGAAGACCCCGGACCTTCTCAGCGCGCCCTCATCCACAAGGAGACTCTCGGTCTAGGAGGGTCTGAAAGCCAGCCCGACGTTGAAATGATGTCAAAAGCTTCGTCGCTCTTCAGCGATCCCTCTTCACACACCGCTGACATCGACTTGGAACCGCCGCAGAAAGCTGAAGCCGGACCCTCCGCGTTCGGTTATCCGCTCGGAAGCCTGACAACACACGAATGTCCCATGCCGTCTATTGAAGAGAAAGACCTTCCCCAAGAATCAATGGCGCTGGGAGCTCCCACTCCTCCAAAAGCTGGAAGAAGCAGCAGCTTCGTCCGCGGCGTCGTGGGGGAACAGGCCCCGGCAGACAGCCTCGCCATTCCGACTGTACGCCTTGGCTACCTGCGTTGGCCAGACAACCAGCCTACTGCTGCTCCTTCCATTTATCGCGACAACGGTGATCTGGAACCCATCTCTGAATGCGAGGACAGCAAAGAGGACGAAGAAGATGACCGCAGCAGTGAGGACGACGGCGAGCCAGCACACCGGTTCAGAATCACGGCTTCTATGGCATACAAGGCGACATTCAAGCGGCGAGCCGTCAGGCCGGGTGCCCAGGATGACCGAGAAAAAAACTGGCAGCTCCGCTTGCAAGCGAAGGAAGCTCGTTTCAACCTCGCGGCTAAACGGCTGGTCACCGACGATGCCGTGATCCTGAGCTCGCGGGCTCAGTCCCCTGATGCCGACCTGCTGTCCAAGATGCAGAAGTTAGCTCTTGGACAGGCTGTCCGCAATTCAAGGCTGACTCGCAATCAAAAACGGTCTTGAAATGTGAAACGGGCGCCTGCACTCCAGGGAGCAAAAAAAAAAAAAGAAGTGTGTGTGTGTGTGTAGGGGGGGGGGGGGGGGGGTGCGACGCGACTACGCCAGACAACCTGCAAGAGGGCCAACCGCTGCGTTCGAGCCAGCCTAAGTGCGCAGACATTTTGCGAAGAAAATGGCTGGAATCCTTCAACTTGAAGAAAAGAAGCAAGCCCCCATTCGGACTCCAGTAAACCGATGAGCCTTCCGAAACGAACCCAGCGTCTCATCCACCAGAGGCGCAACGAAAAAAGAAAAAACAGCGCTTCGTCGAGAGCCACCGGCTGACGTAAGAAAGTGCAATTTGTTTCCAGGCGACGTCGCGACCGCCCTGGCCACGTGTTCGGTATGTGAAAGAGGGGGACTTCAGTGACTGAACAGCGCACATGAGATCAGGAAGCAGCCGCCTGTGCCACAGTGTAGTAGTGAAAAGGACAAAAATAAAAAGCTTTTGCTCCTCACTTTTAGATCTTACTGTAATTGTTTTTTTCGGTGGCCTCGGCTAATTTTTATGCATGCCCGTGTACGAATGCGCGTTTTTATGCGTTGAAGAAAATTATATGCCCTGTTATTCTGGCTTCCGTCGGCCTCAACCTGCCTCTTCGCGAGAGTCTGTTCTAAAACCGCGTTTGATATTATTCGGTTTATCGCAGACACAGCGCTAATGGCAATTCGGATGTTTCGAAAGGAATTCCTGCGAGCGAACACCGGACAGCCCATCTGCGCGGTTAGTATTCACGAAAGTATTAGCCGAGGAAGCGCTCGTGGAAGGTCGGGTTAGACATGAAGCCACGGGAAAAGTATTTATCATTTCTGTATCGATGCTATCGGGCGAATGCACGAGTTCAGCTTTTGAAGTGACGCATTGAAAGTGACCGAAATGGCTTTGTCGGTGTGTCGATATTTTTTTTTTTTTTTTTGTAGGGCGAGAGCCTTAAGGTGGCTCGTTGCAATGGCTCATACCCGAAAAAAGCAGCGTGTAGTGCAGTGATACAAAAAAAAGTAGACGAGTGAAACAAAAGATATCATCAGTAACAATGGCTCATACCCGAAAAAATATGATGCGAAATTATCATCTGGAATGGCTCATACTCCCGTAAGCAAGCAAAGATGCAATGGTTGAATATTAATGAAGAAACGAAAGAACCTTTAGGTAGTGCATTAGGGTGCTCGTACGACTCTTTGAGGAGGTCAACCTACAGCGCCATACGTTTACTACAGACTACGGCTCGTTATGTCTTGCAAGAAGTCCGACCCCTCCGATCGTATAACTCAATGCATTACCAATTGTGCAACAGGCTTTCGCCTTAACGTGTTACAGGAGTGTAACATGCTGCCGAATTTTTTATTATTATTATTATTCCGCATGTGCTCAGGGCGGTCGAATCTCGCAACCACTGGGTAGACCGGTAGTGCGCCGTTTTGCTTCGCGCTTCGGGTTGCCCAGGGCTGGGTGTGAGCTGCCCAGTGCCGCCGCATTTAGGGGCTGATTGCTTGTGTTGCGACCACGCTTAAACACCCGGGATTTTGTTCAGTGTTCACCATAGGCCGCGAAGGCGAGGTACAAAAGCGGTCTTCCTCTTTCTTACCTTTTTTTTTAATAGACTTAGAGAATGGGAAGGTATACGCTACAATACCGGCGGCTATCTCAAAATATCAAGTTCACTGTTCAAGCATGAATAGAAAAGATCCGTCAGAGACCATTCTCAGGATGACTGTCGACTTAAATGCGATTGGCATTGAAGAAATGCAGCGGCACAGCGTTTTGCCACCACCGAAACGCGTTATATGTACGAGGCGTGTATAGCACATCCGGGATCGTTTCTCTCGCTGCTGCTGCTCGTGATGATGATTTATTGGCGTCTCCTTTAAAACAGGGCGGTGACAAATAGTCACCTAGCCTGCTTGAGTTACTCAGGTATGATAAACTAGCTTACTAATCGCATTAAAAAGGAAAAAAAAACAAGACGAATAGGTATTCGTCTTGTTTTTTTTTCCTTTTTAATGCGATTAGTATGCTTTGGAAACTTCACACACATTCGGTATGCTTGTCTGTCTGTCCGTATCTAACTTATTTGTCCCCAACTTGGGTCACTGGGCGCTCCGTGGTCTGATGAATAGAGCACCAGGCTACTGCGCGGAGGGAACCGGGTTCGTATAACCAACAGTGGGACCACCTCGGGCCTGCTGGCTCTTCAAGGAACCTCTTTCACTGTGTATGTGTAACTTGGTATGTTCCGCTCTTCCATGAAAAAAACAAAATCCTTTCAAATTTTTCGGCTGCCGGACGGAATCGAACCCGCGTCATACCGTATTTGCTCGCATAATGAACGCACTCGCATAATGAACGCACCCCCAACTTAGTCGTCAAAATTTCGATTTCTTTTTTTCTCCCGCGTAATTAACGCACCCTGAACTTCATGCCGTGAAGTATGAGAGAAACAGTGCGATTCGGCGTCCGATATTGCGTCCGGCGGATATGATTGTATCGGACGCCGAATCGTTCCGCGGGTCTCCTATTTTTATTGCGATAGGAATCATATGGACACGCCAAGCACATTTTTGCCGTCGGCGCCTACGATCGCAGCTCTGTCTCCCGCGTTCGAGGGAGGAAAGCGGGGAGGAAACGCGCCGTATTTCATCACGTGCATGGCGCCGGTGGGAGGGGAGAGAGGGAGACAGCGCATCAACTGCACATTGCGCGGCCGCGCGCGCTCTATCTTGAAAGCGATTTGCGTCGAGGGCTGAGTCTGTAGGTGCGACGGCGGCTTATACATTTGTGCGTGCTCCGTTATCACCGCTCATTTTGTGTTGAAGTGATACACGGTACGAAGGTCACTTCGCTCTCTGTTGCTGCCGCGCTTCCTCACGCCATCGTTTTGACAGCGAATGTCCGCGGTCATTGAGTTGGATGGTTCATGGTTGCCTGTGCACGCTGACACCATGCTGGTTAAATTACTGGGCAAGTTTATACGGCCGATTAACTAATATCCCACTGTTCGCCTTTCGGGCGAAACTGCGACTTTTTTAGAGGTGGCCGCGGAAAAAAAATCGCTCAAAATTTCACCCTGCATAATAAACGCACCCCCCGGGGGCCCCGCCCACTTTGCGCATATTTTCGGGAAAAAAGTGCGTTCATTATAAGAGTAAATACGTATATCAGCAGGCACTGCACAGACATGAATTGCACCTCGCACCCACAAAAAGATGCCCTTCGGGCACCAGCACCAAATTTATCGCTTTCGTCGGCCAAGCTTGGTGCATTCACGCATAGGGCGTGCAACAAAATTGTTTTGGAGCTCAGCTATTAGGGGCCCCTTCCTGGATTGAGCGTCGGCGTCCCTCGACGTAACCGCGCGAACGCGCTCGTGCGGCTGCTCGCGCGTTCGTCGTCGTCTTCTTCCACAGCTGGCTACGATGCCGCCCATGATGCCCGCGTTCCCATACTGCCCCTCTCTCTGCGAAGGCGCTGACGACATTGACCCGCTGCCAGTCGCTGCGTTGATTTCGGTCTAAATTTTTCGCCTCAATATATCGCGAAATGAAAACACGCATACAGCTACGCTCAAATTTCGCCTTAGGGAGTATCCTAATCGTCGCACATTTTTTTGTTGTTGTTTTAGTCGTCGTCGTTCTTATGGTTGCTGTTGCCTCTTAACGATGCCTCGTATATAATAGTATATTAGCCAAGGTTCGCTGTAGGAAACTGGGCGCTGTATATATCATTGTTCGGTTGAGGGAACATTGCGATTCGCAAAGAGGTCCATCCAGCTCTCATTTATCAAGTCACTGATACTCAATGTGTCTACTCACCAGATTTCGTAACACTTCCATACTTATGAGGCAGATGGATCAGCGCACCCGCGAAATTGCCGATGCTTTCCAAATTGGGCAGTCTTGTCTGAGCCCGCCATCTATCTCTCGAAATAAGCAAGGGTTTGCTTTTCTACATCACTTCATAAGAGCATGCACTCCGCCCACGTGGCCGCCGATTTTGTGCCCATACTTTCAACATCTTGGTAAATGCGACCTTGTATATTTAATGACTGTGACTAAAGGTACGTCCGACGTCTCCCTCCAACTTTCTTTACAGATACAATAAACAGATCCGGCAAGTCTTTATAGAAGTACAATGTAAGTCCTACGTTTCTCATTCGTTTTGCGATGCTTCACGTTTGGATACGTCGGGCATAAGCACGCTGAACCGTAAATACATGTTTCCCTCGTGTCGGCGCTTATATTGTTTGTGTTGTGGTGCAGCGTGCCTGTTTCGGCGCAGCGCCCGCGCCGATCTGCGTGCTCATCATTGATGCAACAACTGCCGCCTCTGCTTCTATAGCGTTGATGCGGGCTTTCACAGCAAGAAAAGCGCATTCTATTCGGTGCCCCTTGACGCGATTATTCAAAAAAAAAGTTCACTGTCGATTATACGATACTCCCTAATGCGAAATTTGAGCGCAGCTGTATACGTGCTTTCATTTCGCGATATATTGGCTGGCACGGAAAATCTGTCTCGTGCGGCACGTTGCAAACCAAGGGGAGTGTTGCGCGACCCCCTCTAATCAGGAGATCGCGAGAAGCAGCTCGTGGATGACGCATCGGCGCGATTCACAGCATCCGCCGCAGACAGACCTCCACTCATACAGCGCTTTGTTTCCACACAGACGACGCACGCTACTCTGGCGCCACCGTCGCCGCACAGCCCGTCTTGCGCGGCGCTATGCTTCGCACGCTTTCGCCATACCCTCCTCCTGATCTCTTCGCTATCGCCTTTTTAAATGCGAATGCATTTCTTAGTCGGGGCATGTCAGGCGTCTGTCGGTGTCCGCGCGCCGGCAGGTGTTATCTCTCCGCTCTCACTCCCTCTCCCATAGCAACAGCTGCGGGCGCGCGCGCTTATCCTCGCCCCTAGCAACCGGAGCAAGTGATGCGGGCGGAGTAGCGGAGAGTGAGTGGAGAGGAGGAGCGCGCTCTGGCGTGTGAGGGCACTCGCATCGCGGGAACTCGGCGGAGCTCCTGTGTGTGTGGAGAGAGTGTAGGAGAGGGTAGGTGCAGTGCTTCGCCGTTCCTTCTCTCGCCGTTCGCTCTCTCTCCTCCCTGCGCCCCACTCTCCCGTTCGCTCGCTCGCACGTATATATAAATGGAGTGAAGCGCGCGCCTCACTCTCGACCGTTCGCTGGCTGGGCGCCTCTCAAGGCGATGGCAGAAGTCGGTGAAGGCGAATGTCTGACGGCAACGGTACCCCTAGCAAGAAGTGTAATACAATCCAACCCGAGCATTACACCTCTCGCTGGAGGTGACGTCACTGCAGTAGCTTCAACGTCATCATCAACCGGAGGAGAAGAAGCGGAAGACAAGGCTGCGAAGCGAAGAGCGCGTGATGCCGAACGCAAGCGAGCGAAGCGAGCTGCCGATACCGAACTCCGTGCTCGGGCAGCCGCTGCGAAACGCCAACGCCGAGCCGAAGTTCCGGAAATGTGTGCTCGATACGCCGCTGTGAGACGTCAACGGCGAGCCGAGAACGCTGAAGTTCGTGTTCGAGACGCGGCGGAGAAACGTCAACGGCGTCAAAGAAGGTCAACTTCGCTTGAGGAACACGTCCACACCGCCCGCTCCGCGAGTGGCAACGGCGCGCGCGCACGCAGCAGCGTCGTACCAGCAGCGTCGTGCTGATGAATGTGTAAATAAATGGTTACGGTACAAATCCTCGTCTCGTCATTAATTTACGCCATTAAAATTACTACGCCGTGTACTCTCGGCGCAAGAAATGCATTCGCATTTCCTCACGATTCCCTTCGGGGAGGTGGGGGCAATTTTTTTTTATCTCTCGCTGCGCTCCGCGTTTGCTTTCTTCCTTCGCTGGGCTCGTTCGCTTGGTTACGAGGGACGCAAAATTGCACGCAATATTGCCGCGCGACTGGCCGCTCGAGGCACTTTGCGTGTATTCGCGGGCATCTTTCACGCTGGGAAAAACACTTTTATGTACCATGTATTGAGCAGCAGAAAGCAGTATCGGGAGTTTTTCTAGTTGTTCAACAATTTTCTCATTAACACTTTTAATCTAATTATAATAATTATTAGGCGGTTGAATTAATTAATTAGGACCAGATACTTAATTAGGCGGAATCCGAAAAATAATCTCGGTATCTCCAAGCTACGGCAAACAATATTACCTTGGTTCTGTCGACCTACGTAGCATTTGCATATTTTTATAATTTGGCCCAAGAGAAATGAAACACCCTGTATATGCGTTTTCCAGAGGCGATTGCTTCGTTTCTCGGCCGTAAAACTTGGCGTCGCCGATGACGAGCGCGATGGCGTGACGTCATGCGCGTGAAGTAATAATTATTTTACGCTGCACCCACTGAGCATGAGCAGAACTTTTCGGCGCCACCGTTAGACTACGTCCATAGTACCGAATGCCACAGGCCCCCGTGTTCACGCCCAAAAAGGTCAATATAATACAGTTGTTGACTTCGGTCGTATTCAGTACCAACGCGGCCGAGGGCTCGCTTTTCTAACGAAACAAGCAGTATAGATGTTCGTGTTCAATACGTTATAGATTCAATGTTAGAGTAGAGCGTACATATAAAGCGCCCAAGGATTGGTTTTTGGAAACGTAGAAATCAAAAACATGTGATGCGGAAAAGCGGTTTCGCCACTTACATCTCACAAGGATAAGACGTCATCATTGCTGCCGGACTGCTGCACGTATCGGACCGTCCGGTAACGCGCTGAAGTTTCTTGCGCCGTTCTTACATGCGCTACAGAGCACCTGTAGAAACAGCCAAAAAGTTGACAGTCACTTTACTATACGCTAAAGAGAATGAAGGCGAAAGCCTGCGTTGTTACTTCCTATTACTTGTTTTCTCTTCACTTTTAACAGCGAAGCTTTTTTAGCTATCCGTAAAACCCTGCTCGCCCACCGAAAAAACCTCGCCTGTGGGCCGATCATGGAGGTAATGCAAAACCATGCAAAGCAGCTCTTAGCATAGCAGCCATGCATAGTTTAGCATAGCAAGGTGGCGGGAAAGAGAAGTGAGGAAGAGTGGTGTGAGGGTGAGGAGGGGGGGAGAGGGCAAAGTATGGCATAGCCTTGTACAGTATAGTTTAGCAAGGGCTGCCGCAGCACCGTTTTTCCATCCACTTTCTGGGGTATTTATGTTTTCACAACTAGAACTAAACCTGGGAGTGTTAGCCAGCGCCACCACTCACAAACCTAAGCGGCGGATGTGGAACATTCTTTCTGCCGCAGGCGTCACGAGTATATACGTGATATTCTTGGGTGAAGCCAACTGGTCAATAAACCCACATATGCTACCTGAAGTCATCGATGGTGCCGGATTCGAGCCCTCGTTATGTAATGAACGAGAAGAAAGGGAACCGAGGGGCCCGATTTTTATTAATTATGTCACCTCAATGGTAAGAGCATCGCGCACGTAATGGGAAGACTTGGGATCTTTCTCCACCTGCGGCCAGTTGTTTTTTCATCGATTTTCCTTTCCATTTATTTATCATTGCTGTAATTCAACTAGTAAGTACAACTAATTTCCCCTATGTTGTCCTTGGTGTCGTTGTTTGTTGGCTTCTTATGATATGATTTTGGTATGAAGTTCCGGCCCTGTACGATCCGCATATAAAGGAACAGAAAGCATTCCTTTTCAGCGCCGACAAGTCGCGCTGACGACATTAGTCTTTTTCAGAAACTCACTCATTTTGGTTAAGCGGATGGCTCCGCGAGATGTAGATGGCGATGGAATGTTCGATAGCCTCTACACCATACAGGTTGCCATTACAGGACATAGTCCAAAACCCGTCTGGCAATAAAAGGATATATTTCCTACCAAAAGGAGAAATGCATAGACTCGCCTAAAAATTAAGATCGATTCCGACGCTTCAATGCCTATATATGGGCCCCTTTATAAAAAACAATGAAACATTTATTTTGGCATTTCGATGCCCGTACGAGTTTCCTCAAACAAGTGGTGCGTATAACTCCGCAGTCGTCAAAATCGATCATTTTCATTATAATTTGCCTGTGTATGTCTTATTTCAGTATCAGTACGCGTGATATTTGGCTTTCATCGAAATCCTACTACCATATTCTGCGTATACGCCAACGTTCATAGCCGGAAGACAACAGCTCAGTCACGGTTATAAGACAGCGCTGCGAGCAATTCAAACTAGAGCACTGCACAGGCTCGGGCTTACCCGAAAGCCCGGGCCCGTGTAGAACAGTTTTTTCACGGGCTCGGGCCGGGCTCGGGCACGGCGTGTGCTTTTTGACCCGGGCCCGGGCCGGGCTCGGGTTTTTTGACGCGGGCCCGGGCCGGGCTAGAGCTTTCTGGTGGTGTGCATGTAACGTGCAGCGAGTTATTCTCGGGCGTCTCAACTCCGAAAAACATTATTTTTCGATCTCGGGCCGGGTTCGGGCCGGTATCGAGTCGGGCTCGGGCCGGGCTCGGGCCTCAGGTAAAGGGATGGCGGGCCGGGCTGGGCGGGTAACATAGATAATTTCCGGGCCCGGCCCGGGCCCGGGCCGGGCCCGGGTCTCGCCATAAAAGTTTTTATCGGGCTCGGGCGGGCCGCCCAACGTGGAAACGGGCCCGTGTCGGGCCCGGGCTGAAAAAATCGGCCCGTGCAGTGCTCTAATTCAAACTCCAATAGTCCCTCACGTCCTACGGAGATGTGCGTGTCCGCTCGTGAGTTTCTGTGCGTGTGAGTTTGTGCACTCGTGTGTGCGCTTGAGCGCGTGCACGTGCTCGCATAAGTGTGTAAGCTGTTCTTATGCATGGGTGTGACCTTGTGTTATACGGCTGCACATGGAAGTATACGGAGTATGTTTTTTTTTTTTTGTAGCTACACTGAAGATTTTTTTTTAATTGCAAGACGCTTAAGCTTCACCTCTTAAAGGCGAAGCTTAAGAGGCGAAGCAAACGCTGTAGCATTCAAATATCCCTGGCTGCATCTCACGCTTCCGGGCAACTGCACCTTATGTAACCGCAATGTTTACCAGAAAACGCTGGCGGCGAATGCTATGCACGAAGGTGAGCTTTCCGGTAGAAACTGCGGCCTTTTGCATGTGCCGATCTTCTATTATTGTTTCGCACCTTTAATATTTCAGTCTGAGAGGGTTTAACATAAAAGGCAGGCGCTGTCGGTGTTCTGTTTCATGTCATTTGTTTGTGGGCTGTCATTCTCAAAATTCTGATTAATAACTTTCTCAAGAATGCAAGACAACGTGTGAGCAACTTCAGTGATAGAATAAGAACTTTAGTGCCGTATAGAATACATACGGCAATTTTTGCTCACGGGCCGCCAACGCCGGCTACGGTGGCGACGTCGACACCGGATTTTCTGCGACACAGGGCCAACGGCAGATAGCACAATTCTAACCCATGATCTAAATTGCTCGATCAGGTGGCCATTACTTCTACGAGAAATCTAACTGCTTAATTATATAACGAACATAAATACGCTAATTAACATTCTAATAAACTACTTAACGGCACATATTCTGGTCTATGAATTGCATGCAAGCCAAATGGGCTTAGAACAAATTCGTAGAATGGCACCGGTTTCGGGATATGCGCTGTCCAACTTTCGGTAAAAATGCACCGGTGTACCACTTATTTTTTAGAGAAAACGCGGTTTTATGTCTTGAAGCACAAAAGTAACTGGAACGCCCATACATGTCGTAGGACACTTTGAAAATGAACATCTGGAAACTGCCTTAGTTCTGAGAATTCGTTCCAAGTAGATACGCCTTGCGAACTCACCGGCTGCAATTCGTAGATTGAAAGATGTACCTCAATGTAATTAAATAAAATGTTAATTTGTGTAATGATGTTCATTATTTAATGAAACATTTTTATTTCTCGTAGAAGTAGTGAATCGCGCTATTTTGCGCAGGCAGTCGTTTTTTGTGTTTTTGTTTTGTTTTTTTATTTGGTGCGGCTAAAAAAAAACACTCTGTGTATACACTTGCTTGCGCTACTACCGCTCTTTTGAATTTGGAACCACGATTAAGCTTTAGCATAACGTTCCATTCTGTTTTTCTTTTGTGTCACCTGTTGCTGCTGCCAGCACGAGGCCCTAAGAAGGACCAAATGACTTTTCCGTTACATTTTTTTTTTCGGCGAGTGACTTCATATAACATGCCAGCAGCATACGTAAGCAGATTAGGAAAACACAGCTTGTTTTGGTGTTGTATAGACAGTCCGTAACTTTGGTTACCTTCAGTGCTGCCTAAGTTATGCTAGCCTTCTCGATGCGTTTAAGTTACACTTTTCAGGTAGCAATAATCACGTTTTATTTAAGCGGCATAAAGTTAATGCGGGTATAGCAAACCCTAGCATAGTAACATTGCCTAGAATCGTTAAACGCATAACAATAGTAACTACGAACTATCGTTATATGCCTCAATTTACACTTCTAGGGCAATGTTTATGTGCTAGCATTAGCTAGCACAGTGATTACGTGACTACGCAGGAGACCCCGAATAAGAAAAATAAAGAGAGGGAGAGAGAAATAAAGACTAGGCAGTGCAAAAGAACTTAAGTATTTTTTTCACTGCTCGCTATACTAATATTTACCATGGTTTCCTATACTGAAATTACTAGACGAAATTCTAGCATTGCGATTGTTCACCTAGCAAGGATAGGTGGATTTGTCTGATCTTAGTACTTTAGGCTTCAGCCGTTATTGCGGCTTTATTTACTGCGTTTGACCTGCCTTCACTGGCCTAAATTACGAAGCAATCCCATGTTTACCGTCGCGAAAGGCCACAACACTGCGCGCATCGGCAGGATTATTGCGAATAGTTGCAGTTATAATGCAACGTTTTGTTGAAAATTACGAATTTTATAAAGTCGCAAAGCCGTTTAAAGTTTAGCCAAATCCATGTAGTAACCGTCACTCCAATGCTGGTCGAACCGCCACGCTTGCTGTAGCTCCCACAGACAGTAATTATCTCTTGTATACAGTCCTGTATCATCATCATCATCATCATCATCATCATCATCAGCCTGTATTTATCTCCACTGCAGGACGAAGGCCTCTCCCTACGATCTCCAATTACCCCTGTCTTGCGCTAGCCGATTCCAACTTGCGCCTGCAAATTTCCTAACCTCATCATCCCACCTGGTTTTCTGCCGTCCTCGACTGCGCTTCCCTTCTCTTGGTATCCATTCTGTAACTCTAATCGTCCACCGGTTATCCATCCTATGCATTGCATGGCCTGCCCAGCTCCATATTTTTCCTCTCGATGTCAACTAGAATATCGGCTATCCCAGTTTGGTCTCTGATCCACACCGCTCTCTCCCTGTCTCTTATCGTTACGCCGAACAATTTTCGTTCCATCTCTCTCTGTGCGGTCCTTCACTTGTTCTCGAGCTTCTTTGTTAACCTCTAAGTGCTGCATATAATATTGTATGTATCATAATCATCACCCAGCACCTGGAGCATGTCAGGCGAACAGCCAGGCTGTTTAATGATCTCCAGCATATCATTAAAGGGGCCCTGAGCCACCCCTCGGGCTTGGTGATATAGCATAGTCCGCGGGTAGCACACGCTGCATGCTGTGAACATCTGAGCCAAGTTTTGCCGTCGTAGGCGGTGCGTGGAGCTCGCAAGCGGAAGCGCGAAGTTACCTTTCTCTCAAATGCTCTCGTTTCAACAGAAGCCATGATCCTCACTCTCTTCTGTGTGCTTTATTACGTAATAAAGCACATTCCAATACGCGGCTGCTATTGGTCGTCGTGGTCGGCTACACCGCGGCCGCCGCGGGGTGCCGCCACGAGTCCACTGGCTGCTCGCTGTGGACGACCGCGTTTGGCTTCCGTTTAGCGCGTCGTAGGCACCAAAATCGGAAATCCTGGCGTCTTCGTTAACATTCAAAATGAAATTTGAACTGCGTGCCATGGTGACATTTCGAAAACGGAGCGTTGTGGCCCCACCCCACTCCGACGTAGCCTTCGCAGTGCAAGTCATTGAAGGCGGAAGGGGAGCACAGTGGAAGCCGTGTTTGATTGCCAATAACTCCGCTTCTGCGGAAATCATTGAAGTACTTTTTGCGGCAAGGTATTTCGCAAATAGCTTATTTTCACTTCAAATGTATTTCTCCCCTTCGATAAAAAGTGGTTCAGGGCTCCTTTAAAGCATGTTTCTCGCTCTTCTCTCCAGTAATTTTTGTTTCACCCCTTTCCTGCGTCTCCTTGCGCGTTGTCATACTTGCTTAGGATGATAAAGAGCCACCTGCTTCCAGTCCCATTAGTGGGCTGCGCTCTTCCGCTAAAACTACTTGATGGCGACACGAGGAGCCCGTGTTACCACAAAGCATGAAAGGTCACTTGTTCAGCTTTGGACAAGCGCGATGCTGCGGGCGCCAGTGAAGTGCAGATGTCACTGGTAAAAACGGCTGTTGAGAAATTCTGAGTGTGCGGCACCTTTAACTTCCAGGCTTGTGTACGTACATCTTACAGGCGCCTGTATAGTGAGACGGAGGATAGGGGTTTCTGGATGCTGCACGATAACAGTTGGTCGCGCAGCGTGGTGTAGAGGGACAAACTGGAGCAATAAGGGGGCTCATAGCAATGCGAAGGAGTGCGCGCGTGGACGTGTAGACGTATACTGCGAACGTCGCAACGTTCGTTTCCAGCTCGCTGGAGATCGAGGAGAACAAAGCTTGGGTTGAAGTAAAGCACAGCTGGAGGCGTTTCAAACTACGTCACTTTTTTTTTTCTTTTTGGCAGCGCTGGATCTTTGTTTTCTTTTTCATCGTGCCCTCAAATCAAAGTACTACACGAGGTTTCCCAAATTCCGTCACCATCGTAATGCAACCGCCTGAGATCCGGCAGCGCAACGGCGTATCTACTAAACCACCGCTACAAGTGGGACCCGAAAGCCTTCCGCGTCAGCAGCCGCATACAGCTGCATCGTCGAGACGATCTAACTAAACTCTCGTGCAGCCCAAACGCGTCGTCGCCGTTCAGTTTGGCGCGCGAGCGACGCGTTACAAACCACCCTGTTCTTATCGGGACCCCGAAAATAGACTGGCGCGTCGAAGCCGCGGCGCTCTTCTTTCAAACCGTGCGCACGAGCGCGGCGATTCGCACTGCCTCATTTTCACGCAGGAACAGCCATCCCATCTATACAGATTGGGTACGTGCTGTTCACCACACGCCTCGCTTTTTCGATGGTCCCTTTGCGTCAAGCGGTTCGCCGAACCTCGTCTTCCTTTATTTTTATTTTTTATACACTGTACTGTACTGTACCTCCGAAGGTGCGAGCAGCGAATGCGCTCAAAGAGTGTCGTGCAGTGTTCTTTCCGACCACCGAATCCCGCTGTATTGGTCTCCCTATATAGGCGCTCGGTTTTTCTCCACTGCATGCAGCCCACGCAAAGAGAGCGTCCCGACCCGCGACGGTGCGTCCCCAAAGACGAAATGTGCGAAGGAAGGAGTGGGCGGGGGAGGGAAGGGGATGGGGGGTGTAACGACGTGTTCACTGAGGCACGAGGGCCACCGTGCATGAATGTGCGCGAGAGAAGCCATGCGTGCTCGCCGCGAGCGCGCGAAAAAGCCCGATGTATGCAGAAAGCGTGCGCGTGCTATGCTGTATGGTAGCGTCGAACGCGATGAATCCGGTTGCGACGAATTTGCATCATCGCGCGCGGAGCTTTTGCTCACGCGTGCCCGCTCGAAGTATGGGCGCCATGCGCGCGGCGGGCACGTGTGCTCCTCCCCAGTGAACGAAGAGACGAGAATAAACGGCGGAATTAAGCAACACAAACTACACGCCGCTGCCGCCCGCGTTCTTTATCTTGCCGCCCTGCGTATATATAGGCTCGAATAGGAAACGAGAGGGAGACCCACCGTGGAAAAAGAGAGCTCCGTCTTTTTTTTTTTTTTTTTAAGAAAGAGTAACGTCCTTTCTATTCCGGCCCCTTTTGATGCTCGTTCTTTTTTTCCCTGGACTGAAGCGAGAAGAGCCACGTTTTCTCAACTGTAAGTTACACCCTCGGATTTGCTTTTCCTCAATATTCTGCCTGTATGTGCGTATGCGTGTGCTTGCCTGTGTACGCGCGCATGCACAGCGGTATCGGTAGCTTACAAGTGTAACGGTTGTGCTAAGATATACTGTAATAAAATGAAGCTGATGAGACGCCAAGAACTGAGATCTTTATCTCTTTCCTGAGCCTTGTTTTCAGGTATTGTTGTTATTATTATTTTCTTGCTGTTTCTAGGCCATTTGTTTACACATTACTTTCCCGTCGCCTATCATCTCTTTCCTCTGTATATGCACCCGTTTATGTTCCTTACTTCCGGCCGTATGTGCAAACAATGTGTTTCTTCCGTTTTGTCGGCTAAAAACTAAACACGCCCTTTGTACAGCGACAATCTGCAGGACCAACGACGATAATAACAAAAATTACAATCGTGATGATTACGACTGAATTTATTTTTCCATCAGAAAAAAAATAAACTTCTTTGGCTCCCACCACCGAACAAGCTCGAACTCGGCTGTATCTATCTCGGCACGTTCTGCGTAGCAAAAAAAAAAAAAAAAAAAAAACTCTGATCCCGCGGTGTTCTGTAAAAGAGACAAATTCTCCGCCTCTTATGCATATCTCTCCACTCGCGCGGCCAAACAAAAAAAAAAAGAAGAAGAAAAAGAAAATAGAGGATGCATGCGCGCTCGAGAACCGCATCCGTTTCTAGCGTTAGCGCGAGAGATGGCAGCTGAAAGTCCGTGGGGTAAAGCGCGCAGACACGCCGAGAGAGCATCATAGTCGGCTGGAGCTACAACGACATGAAACTCAAGATTCTCAGCGTACACCGCGAAACACAAAATGTAACAAAAGAAGAGACAAAAAAAAGGAACAGTGGTAAATAGACAAAGGTTAGAGTAGAGCACCGCGATAAAAGAAAATAGAGAGAAACAAAAGAAAGAAAGGCGTTCCCGACGCGAGTAGAATTGCTCGTGGATGTGCGCGTGCCTGGCAACGATGTGTTTCGTTTCCAAGCCAGTGCGGCGGGAAAGTGGAGGGATGGTAGCAAAAAATCAAATAAAGAAGACAAGAAAAAGCATCCGCGCGCAGCGTCGCGCACGGAGAACGATAGAGACGGAGTGGAGCGCGTTCCATCGTGAAGGCGAAACCCGGCAGAACCAACTTTTTTTTTTTGTGCCCGCGCACTCGCGCGCCCAGCTGCGCATCATCGGGCTCGCGAAGACCTACCGCGTCTCCCGCCATTCCGATCTTCCAGTGTTTACCCGGGTTCTGCCGCGGTTGCATACTGTTGCCGTGGTCCCCCCCCCCCCTGTCTCCTGGATTTGCCTCCATCCCGCTTTCTCGGTTCTTTCGCGTTCTTCGCTTTCTTTTTCTTTCGTGTGTATTATTCTCGCGCGCGAGCGAGCCGGTTCTTGTTCGCTCGTCGGATCCCTGCGCGACTCAGTGGAAGCGGTTGAGCCCGAGTCTCCGAATTTCCGTTCGCCCATGATGAATGGATGCGGTGAAGGAAAAAGAAATGAACACCACTGGAAAGAGAAAAAAAATGGTCCTTCGCCCTCAACCCCCCCCCCCCTCTTCCTCCTCTATATCTTCCTCGCGTATGTGAAAAAAGAGAGAGACAGAAAGGCGACGCAAAGCGTTGTCTCGTTCGCACTCGAGAAATAGACGAGACGAGAAACCAGTCGCCTGAATATGACAGGGTGAAAGAAAGAATGAAAAAAAAAAAAGACTAACCCGTAGGTTCAAACGGATTCTCATTACAGCACTGCAGGGAGTGCCAAACCCATTTATTTTATTTTGTTTCGTCTCGTATTTTTTAATTTCATTTTTTAATTTTTCATAAAGTGAAGCAGATTAGCTGTTTGATACCTATGCCTCATGAACGTTACTGAAACTAAAAATAAAAAAAAATAATTGTGTGATTTAACGTCGTCACGAAACTTCTCAGCTGGTTATGAAGAACTTCGTCCTACAGGTTTCCGGATTAGGTATTGAAAACACGGGATTCTTCACCGTACAACCTAACTCAAGGTACACAGTGTTTCCTTGCATCAGCGAAACGCCGCAGCCATTGAGCGGGTGTACTTAAATTCATGCGGTATGTAGGACAGAAAGCGCTTATACTTTATCTGTTGTATATTCCTATGTTGATTTCAAACAGATTTCCTGGAATTCACAAGAAAATTGTCAGAAAAAAAGATGACCTTTAATCCCCTGTCACGATCCCTAAACGTCACGCTGGATGAACGGCCTATTGATATATTAGGTATTTGGTTATGCCGAGCACTTTTTAAGCGGCAAATTTGTGCGCAGTAACGTTGACTAAGTTATTCGACCGAGCTGTCGTTGGAGACTCGCAGGGTTCGTCCTTGATCGCTAATTCCACCAGCGACGTGTCTCTCACATGTCATCGGGCAACGTGCGCACAAATGAAACTGCAGCTGCTCTTTGATCTGGGAGCCAAGCTGTCAAAGTCAACTCTTTGTCAGTTGACAACGAGTTGTTGGACAGTAAATTTTGTTACACTGACGGCGTCAGCCAATTGAACCCGTGACCTCTGTCTCCCGCGTGACGGGTTCTGTATGCAGCTACATTGTGCGACCAACTCACCTCAGCGGCTCTTCGACCAACACGACCACGAATCTACGTTCAAAAGCTCACGCGCTATCTCGATAAACGATAGTCAAGTGCCGCCTATATTTTCCCAGACGTCAGCGACCCGAATATCCTTTGAAAAGGAGACCCTGAAACAAAGTAGACGCACACTGCCAGAACGTTGAGAAATCCAGTAGGTATGCTCCACCATCAGTGTCAAGCAGTTGCGGAAGAGCCTTCACTACTTTGCTGAGACAAACGCAAACATTCAGCATGCTACATTTTCCACACTATATATACGCACGATGATCATCTTCGCGCACTTAAGCTGCTTGCATCTAACATGGCTGGGCTAATAATGAAAGCAGGCTCACTCCACCTGTCTCGTCATAGAGTACAAAATACAAGATCACATTTCCCTAGCTTGCATAGTCTACTCAACGC
The DNA here is from genome assembly GCF_013339745.2 of Dermacentor silvarum. Classification (NCBI taxonomy): domain Eukaryota; kingdom Metazoa; phylum Arthropoda; class Arachnida; order Ixodida; family Ixodidae; genus Dermacentor; species Dermacentor silvarum. Next base: position 285,849,471 of record NC_051154.1, read on the forward strand.
AACAACAACAAAAAAAAACGGGTTGCTTCCTTGAAATTATATAGATGGTTCATTTGGATTGATTGGTGCAAAAAGGACCGAGGCCATGCTGCGCAAGCCACGACTTCCTTGAAATGATTGCATGCAGGACACATGTGGCACACGTGAATCATCGTTCCAAAAAAATGATACAACCAAGATAATGAAATTATTAACTGCTTCCTAGTATTTATTTACTTATTGTCAGTACAAGCTAACGTGTGCTTGCGCATCTGTCATCTTCCTTTACATTTCTTTTTGTTTGCTTTAAAGGCAGGTTTTCTTAGCCTGCTGAACAGAGCCCATCGTCTTCGTTAAGTGCTTGTAGCTAGACAAGAGCGTATTTGCACTTCGAGCCTATAAGAACACTGTAGCCACACACGGGAGTCGAACCCGTCTCCTCCGGCTCAGCAGCACAACGTCACGCTCACTAGACCACCTTGGTGGATGTATGCTGTTAAAGAGCTTCAGGACACATGGTATGGTTTTTTTTTTCTTTTTTTTTCTTCAGAATAATTAAGTAATACTTACGGGGAACCAGCTCCGGCCAGGAGGCCCTACTGCTGTCTGAATGTGCTACTGAAATATGCTGACACCGTCCGGTAGGGAGGCAACAAAAATGGCACGACATTTTGAACGATAACAGGCACGCCGCTGTATCAACTTTTGCTATAAAGCAACGCGTCGAGTCAAGATATGTCTATGGCCGTGCGTGTTGCCGGCCAAGCGCATGATGGTGCTTAACCACGCTGGAAACACGTGCTTCAAGTTGAGCGGTGAATTTGCTGACGCGAAATTGACCGCGTGTGCTACTGAAAAAATGTTTCATCCGCTCTCTAGGCTGTGTGTTACTGCGCTGTTGTTGATAAGCGATGTTTCAACGCTGGTTGCCCCATGAGGAACCAGCGCTGTCAAGGAGGCGCAGTGGCAGCATGAGTATGCAACTAAAATATGCTGACACCGTCCGGTAGGTAGGACATGAAGATAGCACGACATATCTCGCAATAACAGATGCGCGACTTCATCAATGTTTGCTGAACCCGATGCGCTCAGCCAAGTTCTGTCCATAGCCATACGGGTTCCGAATAGCGCATGCCCTGCTGCCTTTAAGCACGTCGGTCGTGTCGGTTCCTAAACAGATCAGGGCCGGTATTTTGTAGCGATGCCTTTAATGTAATAATGCCTTTTCGCGCTTATCGCGCTTTGTCAGTCATCGGCCGGCTTATCCCGTTATCAACGGGATCAGCCGGCCGTGAGCGGTGGATGATAAAACTAGAGTCGAATAAGTCATAATGCCTTTGCTACAAAATCGCGGCCCAGTAGTCGGACGCGTGTGCTTCAAAAATGAGCGAGGAATTTGCTGAGGCAAAAATCGTAGCCTGTACTACTGTTAAAGGTGGATACACACGCGAGGGCAAAATCCCGCCTGCTCCGCGGACAAACAGTGACGTCAGCACTTGAATCCGGCGCAGCCGAGTTAGGTCGCATTCGCACAGCCGGACCGCCGTTTGTGGAATCCGCGTGCTTACTCTCGACTCCAACGTTTATTAGCAGCTGCGCGTTTGCATACTCGGCATGCCCTATATGCCATAGTGCTATGAATCCCTCAACAAGACCCAAAAGAGTGACGATTGCCTCGTCACTTAGCGTTTTCTCGTGCACCTCATTCATGTTGAAGTCACGCAGGCTGCGCGGTCTGAGTAAATACGCAACCACGACTCGCCTTTCCCGCTGCATTACAACAAAATACACGCAGTCACTGCTGCACAACGAAATCACACGTGGCTCCAAGCCGATAACACGCCATCGTAGCCACGCCAATGCGTCCGATGTTGACAGATTTGACGCTGACTACGCTAAATTGAGGTCAGACGACCGCCAAACGGACGGATGGAAATACCGGCGAGCATTTTCAATCCGGACCGCGAGCGGAGGAGCCCGGACTAGGCGAGGGTGGCACGTTTTGATGACGCGCGCGTCACGTGATACACCATCCGCTGCGAAAATTCCTCCTCCGTCCGGTCGTGTGAATCCACCTTAACTGTGTCCACCGCTCACTAGGCTGTGTGTTACGGCGCTGCCGTCGGCGGGCAAAATTTCAGCGCTGGATTGTCCATGGCGTCTCACGAAGTCCGTCTTCTTTCTTTCTTAACTTTCTTTTTTTTTTTTCGTTTTCAGGAAACAGTGCCGCAAACGCTGCATTCGGTCACGTCACCATAGAAAATGACATTCCATGCATTGTTAAATAAAGGTTTTGATTAACTCCTGAATAAATTGATTTGTCATTTGATGTTCCTCTCGCGATGACGTATGCCATTCGATAACGATGCGAGGCGCTGCTTAACATTCCACCTGTCCGACACACGTAAAGCTCTTGCGTTCCCGAATACTGTACACAGCCTCTTAAGTCGCCAATTAAGATGGGTCACCAAAAATGGGTCAAAATTCAATGCCAATGCAAAAAAAATGAAATTAAAATATTTCGCCATTTCTTCCGGGTGCGCAGCACGTCGAACATCGCGTCAAAGGTGTTATTACATTCATCGAAGCCACATTCGGTACGCAGAAGGTTCGATTCACCCGAATCTCAATGTCCAATTTTTTTTTCCTTGGACATTTCTGGACAGCATACTGGCAAAGAACAAATCACGTACACATATGCGACACTGTTATAGTGAATTGGACAGAGTCGAGCTGTTTACAAATAGACGCGGTTGCGCAACCACGTGTGCTGCGTGAAAAGTGCAAAAATGACCTCAGCTCGTAAGTCAACGTCATCACCATGAGAAAAAAAAAAGAATAAAAACACTTAAGAAAAAAAAAGAACGCTTTAAAAAAATGGACGCCCGGCACAAAGGTTTAAGCAGCGAAGATAAAGACGGGCCTCGGTGGTTCCCCCGTCCGAAACACGACTCGGAAAGTGGCCTCCAAGCGTCGCTCTTTCGCGCATAAGCTTGAAGAATGGGCACCGGACATCGGCTGCCGAGCAAACAGTAAATGCCGCAATATTCTCACCGAGCCCCGCGGCAACCGCCGTGCCCACATTTCATCTTCGCCAGAGAACGCTCTCCGGTTTGTGCCCCACATCTTTCGGGCGGCCGGAAAAACGACCACCGCGTGGACACACGCCGCGGTCAATCCAAAACACGTGGCCCGCGTACGTAAATATATATACCCTGTACGTGTATACCACGCAATATAGGCTTTTCGGAGCGCCCACCGGGTGTTTCTTTGTATATATATATATATATATATATATATATATATATATATATATATACGCAGGGTCTCGAGAACTTCACGACTCGACTTCTGTATAGCCAAGGGCGCCGCTCTCGCATTGCTTATCGCAGCGCGATCGTTTTTGGGACCCGCATGCGGAGTAGCGCTGTTCTGATTTATGCGGGACGTTCTCTTAAATTTCGGCGATCTGATCCCTCTCGTCTGGCGTTTTTTCTTTTTTTTATTGCAGCTCCTGTCTTTCTTGCTTTTTGTTACGTGCGCACACCAGGGTTTAAAATTTTGGTGAGCAAGCCCAGAATCTACATCCAACAACAACGACAAAAAAAAGAAGAAGAAAAAAAAAAGATGTAGAAGAAAACATTCCCGTTTCAGGGGAAAAGCTACTCCGGCGAGAAAATGGGAGCCGGTGTTTTGCTGCGTCCTCGGAGCGGCAGTGACGCAAATGTTACGAAGCGGTCGTATATTGGAGGCAGGTGGGCCACTAGTACGCATCCGACAGCTGGCGTGCGTTGTCACGTGACGCAGATGCTATATGCGCTCCGGCCTTCCGTCTAACGATGAACGGCTGTCTGCACAGTCTATAAAAAAAAAAAACAGAAAATAAAGAAGTGCTGTGCTCCTCGAGTTTTGCACGGCATTCGCTAGAACGACCAGTGCATTGCTGCCTGGAGTAAACAATGCACGAAGCGCGTTCAGGAAATGTCGCGAGAACCATCAGTTGATTTTAAGAGCGTATTATGACACCTCATACTACAAAAGGCCAGCAGGGCCATTTGATCAGACAACGACCGATCAGGCTTTCAATTTACAACCGCCGTAATAAATTAATTGTGAGTTTTTTTTTTTCGAAAAGCAGGATCTGGTCGTCTGGGGGCGCTGAAATAGTGGCCCCATGACGCGGTTGTTTTCGTATTTCGCGGGCTTTCTTTAAGGGCAAGTACAAAAAGCTCCATCAATGGTAATTAGTTACAAACACTTCAGTCGGCTATTTTTAAGTTCGATCTACAACTTTCATATTGGCAGTTTCTTGCTGAAGCCAAAATTTAAAAGTTTGTTGATTAGTTTGTATTAATTGCAAAACTTTGCAAAACGAAAAAAAAAATACCGCAGGCCAGGTCGCGCCATCCTCAACACCAATGAGTTTGTTTCAGCCCAGCAGCACACCCCGTCGTTTTGAAAACCTTGGTTACTTTTAGCTGCGACACCCTGTATATATGTGTGGTACGACCACGAAGCATTCCGTAAAGTATACCTCCTGTTTCGCATAAAGTCCTGCCCCTATGGTCTCTCAAAGGTTTCATCAAGCAGTCTGCAAGAACGAGCTTGTGTAACCCTTTCATGAACACGGATTATTCTCCAAGACAAAATTTCCGAAAAAGCGTGCCCATAAACACAGCCATGATAGAAACTGCTCCCAAATTTTCATATTCCTAGCCGCTCAAACTTCTAGAACTTTCGAAGGAAGACAAAACGTAATAATGGTCGATGACGACAATGAACTTGATGATGATGATGGAGTTATTTTCAAGAAATAAGGAGGCAGCGTACTTGCAAGATCGGAAACACCCCATGTTTCAATATCTGACGAGATTCTTTGCCTCCAAGAGAAGAAAGGAATGCGACTTGAAACACGTGGGCAAATGCCTGCCGCCTGCAGAAGAACGATTTATGAGAGAGAAAATGGAAAAGGACAACTCATATGCCTAATACCGCAAAAACGTCGATAGCCCTTGCAAAAAAAAAAAAGGACACCGTTAAGTAGGGGCATACTCGCTGGCGCAAGCACGAATTTACCTGGCACGCGAGTTAGGAAATTCAAACAAAACAGACTGCTTCAAAAATTCACCACGATGGTTTCAACGGTTGGCGAACCTTGCAAAGAATGAGACGCCAATAGCGTCTATATAGCGCACTCGCTTACGTTTCATTTGTTTTGTAATGCTTGAACAAAAAAAAAACGAAGAGGGAAAAACAAAATAAAAAGCCCCGATTGGCCTTAACCATTAAATTCGCGTGTTTATGCCGCCTATGGGCGCCTTGGTGGTCCGTGAGCACGCCTATAGAGCCGCGTGGAAGTGTCAAAGGGTCCGCTTCCAAAGTCTGCGAAAAGAGAGTTCTTCGTGGACAGGTTATCTGAAACAAACAAACAAACAATATATGAAGTGCGATGCACTGAGACCGACTGCGCTCTCGCGGAGAATGAATAAGCCTCTCCAGTGGTCCCTTTTCATTCGTTACAGCCCCTCCGGAATCCCCCAATGAAATTATTAGTGCTTTCTTTACGGGGTCCCTTCCGGGTGCTCGCACTGCTGGCTGTGTGGAGAAGAAGATATGAAAACCGGCGCGGACGCACGTCGACGCGCAAGAAGCATCATTTTCTTCGTGAAAGAAGAATGACTCGAAAGCGAGTTCTCGGCAAATGTCGTTTTCTTTCCTGCGCATTCGCGCCCGCGCACATTTTTATTGCATGAATATAAAGCAGATGATGGCGCACTTCCTGTGGGCGCCGGCTGCTCCTCATGCCGTAATGTCAATTCGACACCAGCGACCACAGTCGCGCCGTAACACAAGTGTTCGAGAACGGTAAAGGCCAGCAGCAACGTAAATCTTGGACAGCGTAAAAAGCCTTGTTTAAGATAGCGTAGATGTAGAGGGGCCGCCTAGCAAGATTTTGCTTATGAAATACGAGCGGTAGCGTCACGAAAAGCTCGCGAAAACAGCTGTTTGTGATACGGAAATTCCAAAGAACGCCGGCATTACCGCTCGCCGGAAGTGACGCGCGACCTAGAACGCGCGGCTTCTGGTCATGACCTCCTCCGCGATAAGACAGAGCCCGCGCCTACCCAAATCTCTGAGGCGGCGTGCTGGGACTTACGTCAGAGCGACAACCACCAAGTGCACGCGTCGTCTTTTTTGGCACCGTCTAAAGACCGCCAACAAGGAAACGTACTATGCAATTTCCAGCCCTGCGCTTTGCAAACATTGCTTCGGTGGTATTTACTACTCATTTATAACAAATTTAGAGAAAGTGAAATTTCGGCGCAGTTGGCCGTTAAAGATCTACCTTAAGAAATGGGAAGAATGTTGAATAGAGTAATGGCAGTCTCAAGGAGACGCAGTATCGCGTGCACATACAGTAAAAAAAAACAAAAAAAAAACAGCTGAAGCGAACAACAAAAACAACAGCAAAGAAAACAGGCCTACCGAGAACCCACAGTCACAAGTCGCACAAAAGTGGACGTCATTACAACTGTTTAAATACGTATGTTATCCACCAACTCATAATAGTGCCATAAAATTCCACTAGCTTCTCAGAAAACCCAGCAGCCCTCCTTGACACAGAAGCACTGATTACTGGGGGTTAATAATCAGTATAAGGGACTCTTTATGATGCCTACCAATATTCATCTTAAACATTGGAGCTTGCAGTGAAGACATGTGTTTATGCCTGAAAATGTGTACAGTTTTGCTTTCGAATCGCAAGATGCCTCAAATCATTGGCTGCTCTCAATGTGAACGGTCTCACATGCGCGCGATCACTGCGACAACTTTCGCAGGCAGTAGTTCAGAGCTTGGGGTTATTCTCCTTTTAGATTCACAGTTGTTATGGGGAGTTCCGTTAGGAGTATGTTCACCACGGTCCTTTTTTTCATGGCTATGCAGTCTGGCCAAAGTACTTGCCTCGTCTCAATATCGGCATTAAATAGCCAGATTCTGCCGTGAATCTGCTCTCTTTCGGTCTGCAGATTGCAAGGGTACAATAAGCTCAAATGGGCACCGTACCATTCCGGCTACCCTCTTACCCAAAAGTGAGGTGATGCGCGTCTAATTCTTTTTGTCAGCCAGTGCAATTGACTGCATGAAACTTACAGTTCTGTGAAATTCCAGTGATTTGCGGAACTAAATTAGTACCAAATTTTATGAATTCTCGCAGGAAGCAGTCAGACAGCGCAACGCAAGAAAATACCAATAGAAAAAAAGAACGCAAACTCGTATTTACTGCAGGCGTTCAAACTATACACATTTGGTGCATGTAGCCGTCGTCAGGGGGCAGTCATCATACAGCGATATCCGATAAGAGATAAGGATATCCCACATCTGATATCCATGTAGCTTTTCGTTGGCCTCCATTGCGGGTCTCAAAGACGGCAAAGACGAACCCTAAATTTTGCGCACCGAACTGCGACTCATTAGCAGAAAGGAGGACATACAGGAACAGATTTAGCGGTTATTCATTTCCTGTGTATACTGCCTGCGAAAGTTGTCGCAATGATCGCGCGCATGTGAGACCGTTCACATTGAGAGCAGCCAATGATTTGAGGCATCTTGCGATTGGGGTATACGCTTTTTTTTTCAAGCCGTCACGGCCTGGTCAATCTCGGGTGCACGGCAATCGAACATTACACACGGACAGCGACTACGCAGTCGTTCCGCGTGATTTAGACAATGTACTTACAGTAAGCGCGACCAGCGACATCATCGACCAGCTCATTGCATCACGAAGGAGGTTCCTACTCCACGTTTGTCACTCGAACGATCGAGCTCGATATCGTTTAATAAGCAGTCTCTCGGTGGCCACGCCGCCGAAAGCTCGCCGCATACGAGGCTGACGCCCCTCCGTTGGCGCACTTCACTCCGGTCGGCCTTCAATGCCTCTCGCCATCTTATCCCTCCCATCCCTCCTCGTTTTCCCGTTCCTGCTTTCGGACTTGAGATAGGCTCGCGGCCAGGCGGCTCAGTATGGCTCGCCCAGCAGCTATAGCCTTCGCGAGTGGTGTGGCGGCGGGTCAAGAAGCTGCGTCCATCGTTTATCGGCGTCCACTGGCTCTTGATTTATGCGCTATGGGGGCCTCCGCTGGCCGGCGCCAATATATGCTTCACCACCCACACGGCCAGCGCAGACCATGGCGAGGGGGGGGAGAAGAAAAAAAAAGGGGGGAGGGAGAAAAGGAAAGACAGGCTGCGTATATGGCGTCGTGCCTCCCGTAATCCGCGGTCGGCCGCGGCGCCACGCGGCGCTCGTTTTCCGCCTCGGCTGTGACGTCGCGATAGCGCTCGCCCCGATGCTCGCCGAGCCTGCGCGATGGTCAAGGGCTGGCTCGCCGCCGTCGTTGCGGCCGCTCCGCTTTCGGCGCGCCCACCGTTCGACGCAAGCACCAGAAAACAGACGTGCCGCGTGGGCCACAAATCTCGCCAGAACCGAGGAATAATAAAGCGCACCGAAGAGAGAGAGAGAGAGAGAGAACTCTGGCAGATACGCGGCATTCAGGCACGCAGCCATCATTCTCCTTCCCCTCTTCCCGTCCTCCTCCTCCTCTTCATGTGTCCATGCCCCTCTCCTTGGCTCTCTTGCCGAGACTTCCCGTATAGCCGGCGGAATAGCGAAGAAGAATAAAAGACAAGAACTCTAGGGAGCGTGAGAGACAGAGCGTGTATAGTCATCGTTTGCCTGCTTCCTTCTACGTATATACCGATATTCATTTTTATTTTCCCCAGTTGCCTCTTACGCGTTTGGCGCTCTATCGACGCTTATGTTGACGCATAAGCGTCCAGGCTCCACGGACAACCGGACGTTGAGGATGGGTGGCGCGCTAAATCACGCGTTTTCGTTTCCATGCGGTGCTGGCTGGCGCAAACGACGCTCCTAGGAGCTTTTTATCGCCTCGATAAGCGGGAAGGTGGCTTCCTGCCATCTAATTCTTTTACGCTATTGCGCTTCCTTTCCCGATTTGCTCTTTCCAGCTTAAGGTTTCGAGAGGCAGACTATATATTTTCTGCTCTTCTTCTTCCTCCCGCGCTTTGAACGCAATAAATTACTTCCGGATTAGATTGGCTTACTCGGGAGCAGGAGGAAAAACCCGTTTGATGCTCCATGATGATCTGGGATCGCGATAAGGCAGTTCAAACGGGTCGATCGTCGCACTAATGGATCTATCTGAACGTCGGCTCCCATCAAAGAGCGCCCACTATTAGGAGATATGCAAACACTTATTTTTAAATCTGTACCGAATACTAATCGGATAGTCAAGGTACTGAATGAAATCGAAATACTTATTCTAACGTTGTTGGAGTAGTTTTCGAATAGGTCTCGAATAGCTTGCCAATGCTTTTTTGCATAGTAAAAATGGGCGGACGAATTACCCACAAACTTTTTTTTTCGTTTCTTTTTATCAGGTGCATGCGTTAAGGTGTATTCACAGAAGTGACTACGCTCCTGAATTTCACATACACCAGTACACTGCTTAAAACACCCAATAGAATCTCGAAGATTCTTCGATCTACGTGAACAGTATAAAAATCAACGTCATTTCATTCTAAATGTGAATGAACAGCTCTTACCAATGCACGAATCTTCGTTGCACGGAACGCAACTATACGTATACGTCCCTCTTTTGTTTTTTCTACGAGCCGTTCAAAAGCCGGTAGGGCTGCACATATATTTCACACTTATTGGCGCCAGATCGGCTCTTGACTCGGCACATTGCTTTTTGCAGAAAAACATATTGAACTTAATTTGCACCTTTCATTGCCTTCTAATTGGCACGCTAAAAAATAAAGAAGAAAACAAGCTGCAAAGCTGGCGACGGCAATAATGCCGGATTTTTTTTTTTTTTTTTTGTGGCCGTCACCTAGGCGGCACCATTTGCCCGTCCCACAAACTCGCAGGGCCTTTCAATAAAGTTCTTTGACTGACTGAGTGTGCATGAGACACTTAGTATTCGGCTTCATATTTAAATCATCATGCCTAGCTCTTAATAATATTTTATGTGGATGGTTCGTTCATTGAGAGCCTTCCGGTTGCTACTCAGCGCCTACCGTACGTTCTCTGCTAGAATGCCAAAGTTTCAACCACTTCAATAAACCTGTGGAATAAATTCGATATATATATGTCGTATTCGACAACGCACCTTTTTGTTAAACTACCGATCGAATGCCGCAATGTTAGATTCGTTACCAAGAAAATTCGTACATTTCCACACCCTTGCCTGGCAAAATGTTGAAATCTAACTTTCCCGCAGTAAGCGTATTCTCGCAGAAAAACATGATTTACAGGGTACAGGCACAGTGGCATATTTGATACGCGCTTGCAGCGGGACGAATCTTCCCTCGAGATAACCGCAACAATGAAACGCCATGCACAGATTGCATCATACTGCATTCTATTCGTCTAGCTTCGATGTTCACTACCCATTTCGAGAATCCGCGTCTTGGTTCTGCATGTCTGGTCACGTCAGGACTTGTTGTCGGGATGCGTTGCAATATGCTTTCAATATTTGGTAAGTCGACATCGATTAATTAGATTGTGTTTAACCGTGCCAGTAATGGCCACGAACGTAAAAAAAGCTTCTTATTATTCGAACATCGCAAAATTCGAACAAGCTTCGCATGTTAGGTTCAGGGGCAGCAATATGTGAAATAGAATGTTCTTGAAATTTCTAGAAACGTATACGTCGACCTATCAAGTTACCTATCAAGAAAGGGGTCAAGCAAAGAGACACAATCTCGCCAATGCTATTCACTGCATGCTTAGAAGAAGTATTCAAGCTCTTAGACTAGGAAGGCGTAGCAACGAGGATCAACGGCGAATATCTAAGCAACCTTCGGTTTGCGGATGACACTGTCCTATTCAGCAACAATGGGGACGAATTACAAGAAATGAATGAGGACCTCAACCGAGAAAGTGTAAAAGTGGGGTTGAAGATTAATATGCAGAAGACACAGATAATGTTAAATAGCATGGCAAGGGAACAAGAATTCATAATCGCCAGTCAGCCTCTAGAGTCTGTAAAGGAGTACGTTTATCTAGGTCAATTACTCAAAGGGGACCCTGATCATGAGAAGGAAATTTACAGAAGAATAAAATTGGGCTGGAGTGCATACGGCAGGTATTGCCAAATCCTGACTGGGAGCATACCACTGTCGTTGAAAAGAAAAGTGTACAATCATTGCATCCTACCGGTGCTAACATATGGGGCAGAAACTTGGAGGTTAACAAAGAAGCTCGAGAACAATTAACAACCGCACAAAATGTGATGGAACGAAAATTGTTAGGCGTAACGTTAAGAGACAGGGAGACAGTGGTGTGGATCAGAGAGCAAACGGGGATAGCCGATATTCTAGTTGACATTAAGTGGAAAAAGTGGAGCTGGGCAGGCCATGTAATGCGTAGGATGGATAACCGGTGGACCACTAGAGTTACAGAATGGATACTAAGAGAAGGGAAGCGCAGTCGAGGATGGCAGGAAACTAGGTGGGGTGATGAAGTTAGGAAACTTGCAGGCGCAAGTTGGAATCAGCTAGCGCAAGGAAGGGTTAATTGGAGATCACAGGGAGAGGCCTTCGTCCTGCAGTGGACATACATATAGGATGATGCTGATGATACGTCGACCGCTGCTATATCTGTAATGTGCCAAGCAAGAAAGAAAAAAAAATAGCTCAATCGACTGTTGTACCATCATATGTCTACAAGAAGGCACCGTGGTTGAGCCCAGCAACGCGCTTCCTTGCAGGTTCTCTTAAGTGGTTGACTTCGCTGATGACATCTTTCTCTCCATATATATTTTAAAAAATATATTTTGTACCTAACATATTGATCGCGTTTGAAGTGCGTACCGTTATGAGGGCAGCGCCAGTGGAGAAATGTCAGCACCATCGATACTGCGATTTCTCAAAGATTTCTCAAAGCCTCTTTCAACGTGCCAATGCTCGTAATCCTAAACACATTTCTTTACTTGACTACCAATTTCGACAAACAGAACCATGTGCACTTACGCTGTTATTTCATTGCTGGGCAGTACACATATGTTTTATTTGTTACATTATTTCTTTACATCGCTATCGGGTATTGCACGTTCCGAAACTTCCGATGTGTTCCGAATGGGTGACAAGAAATGGACAGCCATACTGCTCAGGTATCTGTATCTTTACAAGCGCGGACGAAGAATTAAGGAAGAGGTGAAGGAAGCTGGAAACCACGTAGATGGTAATTTGAGACACAAGTAGAGAACCGAGAGTCATCAATAGAAAGTGGCAGAAACGTGGACGCTATAAATTGGACGCAAAAGGTGCAAATAAAATAGTTCGTGGAGCTTTACAAGTGTAGTAAACGAAATCGGGGAAAAAACGTACTACAAAACAAAGGACGGCGCCCCGCTTTTCTAGGCCCGAGCTGGCTGTCTGGCTACAAGGACATACAGGAGCAAACATTCACAATAAAGCGAAACCCGTGCCTGCTGCAGAAGAAGCCAGGAGACGATTCATTACATTGGGGTGGATTGCGAAGACATTCATCCAGCCAGAACCAAATGTAACCTGCATCTTCCAGATGCGCTTGAGTTCAAGATAGAGAGTAGAAGTCACTGAGGAAATGCAGAGAGGTTGGCCTGAGGTAATATCCTCTAGCCTGCTACTAACGGGAGCGTTAAGTCGACAAGAAACAGTTGGAGTCGTGAAGGAAAAAAAAAAAACTTGAAACATTGTCGTCACAACCATAGGTGACTTTACAGATGAAGTAGAGATGAAGTTAAGCCGCGGCGTATCCAGGCCACTACAATTCTTAGGGGGTGCCATTAGCGATCATCATCTAATTTGACACCACATGGTACCGGCGGCAGTTCCTTAGACTTTTATTTATTATTTATTTATTTATTTATTTATTTATTTATTTATTTATTTATTTATTTATTTATTTATTTATTTGCATACTGCAGCCCAGAACAGGACATTGCAGGAGAGTGTACAAGTTTAAATACAAAACAAAAAGAAGGATAAACATGGTAATAAAACGCAATTAGAAAGTGTTAAAAAAAGCCGAGGAAATTTTATTGGCGGCATTGCCAGCTAATGCGGCGAAAATCATTGAGAGGAAGGAAACGACTATT